>NC_139142.1:105236646-105399550 GCF_964270905.1 Leucopleurus acutus | reverse complement strand
ACTCAGATATATTTCTCTGTGGTTTATAGGGTGTGTTGAGGCCAGTTCATTGAGCAAGGTGTAGATCTTGTCTGATACCTATTTGGTTTATTGAACGGTATCTGTGCTAATTTCAAACTCTGGTTTTATGCATCACCCCACCTCTCCTTTCCCCTTAAGCTGACATAAGTGTGTTTTCTAAATGTGAGACACTGTTCTGTTTTGTAATTCATTTTTTGTGCAGCCATATTTATCCTCCCTCTATAAGTGATATCTTATGATATGTTTCTTTTTCTGTTTGACTTATTTCAAGTAGTATTATCGGACCTCAATCCACTCTTTATCCTTCTACTAGCCTTATTACATTGATTTCATGGTGAAGAGATATTCCATTGTACATAAGTACCACATTTTCTTTATCCATTGTTCTCTTTCCTGGGATATTTAAGGTGTACTGAAGTTGAGGTTCTTGTAAACAGAGTAGCCCTAAACTGTGGTGTGCTTGTGTCTTGTTGATTTTTAGACTTCCCTAGATATACTCCCGTGATTGGAAGTGCCCTATGCTCTGTCGCTCTGTTTTTTAGATGATTTAGGAACCACCATACACTTCTCCAGAGTGGCTCTCGGCAGTTCACACACTGTCCATCAGCGTATAAAGGCTCCCTGTTCTCCATGGCCTGTCCTGCATTTCTGGTTTTTACAATTTTTTCGGATGGCCCTTTTGACCGGTGGGAAATGAGACTTCTTTGTTGTGCACATTTGCATTGCTTGCTTGCTTGGTTGCCCATAAAGTGCGTATGCGTTTTTTCCTGGATATATTCAGGAAAAAACGCATACTCCCTTTTGGGCCAACTGCATCATTGTCGAAATTCTGCCGCTTTTCATGTGCTTTAAAGGCGAGTCCAATCTATCTCTTGAAATCTGTTTCTTGCAATTCTGTCTTGCATTCAGATCCTCTTCTTTGCCTTACCTCAACATATTTTTGGACGTTAGTTTTCATTTATAACTCTGCAGGTTTGTGAATTGCAGTGACCCTGAGCTCCATTTTTTAAGTTGCTCTTTTGTGAGCTGGCCTCAAAACCGCAGGATTGCTTCAGGCCCTATTTTGGCTCCGGCGAGGCGGGCTGAGCCTTTTTTTAATTCTTATTCTTAATGGGAAATTAGAGTGACATGTGCCCGTCCAAACCCCTACAACTATTCTCTCATTGGTTCCCCCTGTTCCCGTTCATCCTCCTCACAATTTGCAAAATGTGTGAAACAGAAGTTTAAATGTGCTGATTCTCTAAGTGGGGAGATTCTAAGTAACGTGGCTGGAATGATGAACAGGAGCACCAGGAGAGGATAAATGAGGTGCATTTTAGACACATCTCCCGATCACATGGTGTACAGTCCTCTGGGTTTTCCATGCATGTTTTAGCTGTAGGAAGATTCCTTGAACCTGCAGATTTGGGACCCATTGAATGGGTACCAGGTAGTATTACTTTAAAAGGTGTGCATTTCCTCACCCAACCTCACATTTCTCTTAGCGCGAACAGTTTCCAGCCTTATGTCTCATCCTGCTGTGGGTCTAGATGTGTTCAATCCATGTTGCATCACCGTCCCTGAGGAAAAGTTGTAAGAGGTTTTCTCTGTCTCTCTGTCGTTTATTTTTTTCAATTTATTACTATGTTGTTTACAGCTGATTTTCAAAGCTCTGTTTCTTGCTGCTGTACATCCACTTGATTCACGTACAGAGAGACATCAATAATTTCTTTTTCAGATGCTTACCAGTCATAGATATTCTTTTCCGGTGACTTGAGTGTGCTGAGTGCAGTTCTTTTAGCTACCGTGTAGGCCTTGTTGATTATCAGTTTGGTATTTGGAATGGTATCTTTGCTAATTTCAACCTCCTGGATGATGCCTCACCCCTCCCCACCTTTCCCGTTTAGCAGCCTTACGCGTGTTTTCTACATATTTATGTCACTTAGAATGATCATACGTAACTCCTCCGGAGTTGTTACAACTGGCCATATTTCATTGATTTCCAGGCTGAGTAATATTCCACTCTACATAAGTACCACATCTCTATCCATTTTTTCCCTCCAGAGACATTTAAGTTATATCCTAGTCGAGGATCTTTTAAACAGAGAAGCAGTAAACATTGGGGTGCCTGTGTCCTCTCGATTTTTGTTTTTCCCAAGATATACGCCCATGAGTGCAAGTGCCCTATGCTCTGTAGCTCATTTTTTAGATGCTTTAGTAAACACAATACACTTCTCCAGAATGGCCGTTGGCAATATACATTTCCACTATAAGCCTCACAGGGCTCCCTCTTCTCCTTGCCCTGTCCTGCATTTCTGGCGTTTACACTTTATGAGGATGGCTCTTCTGACTGATGCGAAGTGATATCTTTTGTAGTATTGATTTCCAGTGCCCACCTGTTTGGTTGGCTAAAAAAGTGTATGCTCTTTTCTTGAATATATACAGAAAAAAACGCATACAGCCTTTTTGGCCAACTGCAATGTCGGCAATGTTCAGCCCCTTTTCTTGTGCTTAATGGCGAGTCCTTTCTACCTCCTCAAATCCCTTTCCTGCCATTCTCCCTTGCTTGCCAATCCTTTTCTCTGACTTTCCTCAAGACATTTTTCAGTGATAGATATTTTCAACTCTGCAGTTTCGTGAATTTTACTGCCCCTGAGTTCCATTGTTCAACTTGTGTTTATGGGAACTGGCCACAAAGCAGTGGGATTTCCTCAAGCCCTATACTGTTTCCATGGGCAACCCTAGCCTTTGGTCAATTCATCTTCCTGATTGGAAATTAGAGTGACATGTGCCTGTCTGAACACCTAGGACTTGTCTCTCATTGTTCCTCATCCTTCCGCTTCATCCTCTGGACAAATTCCAAACTGTACGCAACAGGATGTTGACAGTGTTGACATCTCCAAGTGGGGAGACTGTTAGTAAAGACGCTGGAGGGGTGAACCCGAGCACCAGGAGATGAGGAGATGAGATGCCTTTTCCAAACTCTTCCCGATCAGACGGTATACCATCCTCTGGATGTGACAGACATGTTTTAGCAGTAGGAAGAGTCCCATTCATGTAAGGAGAACACCAGGGCTTTTTCAAAATCAGTGTCTCCCCGAAACCCAAACTGGGGAGTTTTTTAAGCTACGGCTACACATATGTTCATTAAGGGCCTTGGGAAGTAGGCAGAGTCCAAACTTTAGATGACTGAAGTCTTCAGGGTCAGAAGCACTCACCACCGGCTTCCCTTAGGTTACACTTTAACTGTCATTGATAGATGATGTCAATAAAAATATCTATTCTTTTTCCGATTATTTCCCCTTATAGGTTATTGCACAATATTGAGTGTAGTTCCCTGTGCTATACAGTAGTTCCTTGTTGATGATCTATTTTATACATAGCAGTGTGTATGTGTTAATTCCAAACTGTTAATTTATCCCTCCTCCCACCTTTCCCCTTTGGTAATAATAAATTATAAGATTTTATACTTCTCAGAAATGGGGGAGCTGAAAGAGAGGTATCATTTTCAATGGAAAAGCATTTAAAACAAGATTGAAGCTTTAACCAAGATTATTAGATGTACATCCTTGGAAAGAAATCACTTCATTTCTCTAATATTGACCTGACAAATAAGACAAACCTTTTCACTGAACTTGCTTATAATAAAGTGATGGAAATATCAAATGGAAGTGTTAGAAACATCTTATTTTACCCGAGCCTTATAAACTGTTCTATGTTAACTACAGTTTGGCTCACACATCTGTTCATTGAAGTTACAATAGTCTCAATTTCTGTTACTGATCCTCCAGAGTGGACCCCAACAAGGGTCCCCCTGCCCAGTGTCATTGGGGCCAACAGATCGAGACTGAGTTTGGTTCCCAAGCAAAGGAAACTTTATATTTTCATCAGAGAATGGAGAGGTGAGAGCATGCACTACCCCGTGGGCTGTGGGCTGGGCTGCTGTGTAGAGATCCTGTCAGAGTCAGTGGGAGGGAGGGGGCGGAGCTCTCAAGGGCCGGGTTGGCTGCAGCTCAGGCTCTATATCTCGGAGTCTGCACTGGGCCCCAGGAGCTGAGGTGTCGACCCAGCCATTCTGCACCAGGAAATCTGGTCTGAAGTGCCGGGTGTGGAACCTCTGCATGCGGGACCCTAGGAGCACGTGAAATTAGACAAAGCACAAAGGATAAAAAAGGTCAGACTTGACTTTATTGCCCACATTCTATTTTTATCTCCCAGGGATTTTTAATGGGCTTTGCTGGGGACAAACCCCTCCTCTGCCTTTTGTCCCGTTCCTCATTCTTGGAGTGCTGAGGGTGCAGACCCTTCTTCTGTAACTGCTGAGTGCTGAGTTGGGAGCCCTCATACCAGGGGATGAGGGTCAGAACTTCTCCCCAGCAGCCTCCAGGTGACGTTGATTGGCCCCAGGACCCCTGCCTCCCTGCTCGTCCGCCTGAGCACCAGCATTGGGAGTGTTATAGATTCTAATGACCTTTAAGGGTCCAGGAAAGAGATGTGCAGAGACGCTGTGGGGGCCGGTTTCACCCCGCCCCACATTTGTTCGGCCACCTTAGGCTGACCGTTTCTGCCAGCCTAGATGCTCTGACCAGTAGTCTGCTCTTTCTTCAATTAGGCCCCTGAATTAACGTAAAAACAGCACCAGGTGTCAGAGCCCTGCCCGCTCAACTCCCAGACAGTCCAGGGTCAGTGGTGATCAAGGACCATGATGGCCACTGAGTCAACAGCCTTTTGAAGTAAACAGGAGTCCAGCCGGTCTTATTGGCCACCATCATCACGGTGTCTGTAGGCTTTTCTATGGTGACGGTGTGATATACGGTTCCCCCGCCAAGATAATTAGCTCCCCTCCGGGTGCAGGAAGTCCTGCAAGCAGTAGTCTACTCCTTCGGGACACACTATTGTTGTTTTATGAGAGAAACTCCAGGTCAAGTGATGTTCACACGAGTCGTCATGGTGCCCTGTTGCCCCCGGTTATCTCTCTGGATGTTGGAGTTGGAGGGCCTCCTCACTCGAGGTCGGTGTGCCCACGGAGCGAACCCTGCAACTTCAGGGCATGGTTGGTGATTAGGATCACCACGTGGGGTCCTTTTCCCTTAGGAGGGAGGTGGCCTTTTGGGCTGCTGATTTCCAGGTTTTTAGATACCGCCAGTATCTTGGCCAGATGTGGCAGTGGGCCAAGCCCCTTGGTGACTGTAGTTTATCCTACCTGGATGGCATTCTTGCGTTGTTCCATTTCAAGTGGTCCCAGTTTTTGCACTAATTCTCCAATGGCGATTCACCTTTCACCGGGAATGGAAAGGTCAAAGGGTTTAGCTCAATTAGGGAGTTCCAGGGCAAGGGTCTGAATTGACTGCTCTTTCCATTCTTGAAAGGCCACTTCTGGATTCTGTTCAAAAGGATCATCATCTTTTCCTTTCAGTGTTTCATATAGAGGCCCAGCTAGTAGACTGTAGTTAGGGATCCAGAAGCAGCAAACCCTGGCCTCCCCAGGAACCCCTAAGCTGTCTTCTAGTTTTAGAAAGGGGTAAGGCTGCAAATGGTTTCTTCCCTTTCCTGGGATGGGCTTCTCTGACCTTGTGTGAGAATGAAGCCCAGGCAGGTCACTGCAGTCTGTGATATTTGAGCTTTTTCTTGGACAACTTCTATCCTTTATTGGCTTGGTAGTTCAGAGGCCTCCTTAGTAGGGCTGGCGATCAGAATGTCGTCTGCATATTGAAGGAGGGTTTCCTTTTCCAGAGGTAGAACTTTTCGGTCTTTAGCTAAGCTTTCCCCAAAGATGGTGTGGGAATTTTTGAACCCTTGGGGCAAGACGGCCCGGAAGTATTGTTTTAGTTGTATGTTGAGTCCTGCCACTCACAAGCCAAAATTTCTTGTGACTCTGGGACTAATGGAATACAAAAGAAGGCATCATTGAAGACTAATACAGAATACCATGTCCTGGTGGTTGGTAGAATGACCAGCAGGGTGTAGGAATCAGGAGCAACTGGAGGTATATCCTCGGTGGCTTCACTGACTGTCCTGACATCCTTTACCAGGTCCCCAGCAGCCCATGGGGCTCTCGTGGTCAGGCCAATCCCAGGATATGGAGCTCTCCTGGGCAGGTACCCCACCCCCAACCCAGCCCACGGGGCTCTCATGGTCAGGCCCCTCCCAGGATACAGAGCTACCCTTGCAGGTACCGTGGCAGGGCTGGGCACACAGGAACCGTGCACATAGCCCTCATTGAAGAGCACCCCCAGCTCACCTGTCGCTCAGAGCTGACACAGAGCACCTCAGAGCAGGACTTGAACTAACAAACAGCAGCTCCGACAGGTCTGTGACCCTGGGCATCACTCTGTGTGGCCTCCCTCCACCTGGTCTTCCAGAGACTTCCACTGCACCCAGGGCACCAGGCCTCTGTCTCCAACCACCACCCACCCCTCCTCTCCCTGACTCCTGGGTTCCTCTCATTAGGAGAGGGTTTTCTTGAAGTTGTCTCCCACTCATGGGCCAGATAAAATGATTAGAAAACAAGCCAAAGCTGCAGCCCCTTGTCTATCCTGACTCTCAGGAGCCCACACCTGTTCCTTGGACCTGGCCGGTTCAGCAAGTTCCATTTTCTGCAACTGTGAGCCCCTGAGGGGTGATGATTGGCTGACCTGGGCAGCCTTACCATGCCGGCCAGCCCTCCCCAGGTGTGCCTGGGTTGAGATCAATATAAATACCACTCCAGGCAGCAAAAGCCCCTGCAGCTGTGCCTGACGCCATTTTCTCTGCCCTGTCAGCAGTCTCGGGGCTGGGCTGGTGGGAGGGAGTGAGAGGCCACGGCTTTGTGGGTGGCCCAGTGTGAGTGGGGCTCTGCTGGACTTTCTGCAGCAGTTGCCAGGCTGCCACCTGCTAAAGAAGAGGATGTGTCACCCATACCTGCTGCTGGAATTTCTCCCTGGGCAGAGGTGAGGAAGGAAAAAAGCAGTGGGGGCAGGGACAGGACGGGTATCTCAGGCAGGGAAATGGAAATCTTCCAGAAGAGCACCCAGGGCCAGGACCATCCTGGCTGGCCTGCAGGCACCAAGTCAGCTGGCATGCTGTCACTCGTGTGGCTCCATGGCCCTTCCTCTAGGCTTTCAAGTCCTTGTATATATTCAGGTGTTTTACCTGGGAAGGGCGGGAACAGTTCAGCAGCAACTGGCCTGGGGTTCAGCTCACGTTTACTCACAGATGCCTCGGCACGGTGCCCCAGCTTTGCAATGAGGACGCTTGTTGTGTGGGGGCTGCTGGCTGAATGGGAGACGATTCCCCACCACTGACCAACTTCAGAATTGTTTACAACTGGAGCAAGTGCCCTGATACGGTTTTCCTCTGAGTAACTGGTGGGTTCTGTTTTTTTTTTCTCTTTTTCGTTTTTGGTTCAAGGTAGATTTTATTCCTCTTTTTTGTATTTACAGATATAAGCATGGAAATAATTTATTCATATAAATACATGTATGTGAAGGGAATAATTGTTTTTTCTGTTTTATTTTTTAAATTTTATTTCTTTTTAATTTTGAATTTTATTTTATATTTTTATACAGCAGGTTCTCATTGGTTATCTATTTTATACATATAAATGTTTACATGCCAATCCCAATCTCTCAACTCCTCCCACCACCACCCCTCCAAGAGCTTTCCCCCCTTGTTGTCCATACGATTGTTGTCTACATCTGTTGCTCTATTTATGCCTTGCAAAACGGTTAATCTGTACAGTTTTTCTAGGTTCCACATATATGCATGAATATACAAGATTTGTTTTTCTCTTTCTGACTTACTTCACTCTGTATGACAGTCTCTAGATCCATCGACGTCTCTACAAATGACCCAATTTCATTCCTTTCATGGCTTAGTAATATTCCATTTTATATATGTACCACATCTTTATGCATTCGTCTGTCTGTGGGCATTTAGGTTGCTTCCATTACCTCGATATTGTAAATAGTGATGCAATGAACATTGCGGTGAATGTCTCTTTTTGATTTATGGTTTTGTCTGGGTATATGTCCAGTCCTGGGATTGCTGTATCATATGGTAATTCTATTATTAGTGTCTTAAGAAACTCCATATTGTTCTCCATAGTGACTGTATCAATTTATATTCCCAACAATAGTGGAAGAGGCTTCCTTTTCTCCACACCCTTTCCAGCATTTGTTGTTTGTAGATTTTCAGATGATGCCCATTCTAACAGGTGTGAGGTGATACCTCATTGTTGAGTCCATTTCATTGAGCAAGGGGTAGGTCTTGTCTATTACGTATTTGGCTTATGGAACGGTATCTGTGCTAATTTCAAACTCTGGTTTTATGCAGCACCCCAACTCACCTTTCCCCTTAAGCAAGCATAAGTTGGTTTTCTAAACTTGAGACCCTGTTCTGTTTTGTAATTCAGTTCATGTGTAGCCAAGTTTACATTCCGTGCATTAGTGATACCTTATGATGTTTCTTTTTCTGTGTGACTTATTTCACTTAGAATCATCATGCCTCAATCCACTCATTATGCTGGTACAGGCCTGGTGACACAGATTTCATTGCTGAGTGGTATTCTGTTGTACATAAGTACTGCAACTTCTTTATCAATTATTTGTTCTCTGGGATATTTAACTTGTACTGTAGAAGAGGCTCCTGTAAACAGAGCCGTTGTAAATTTTGGGGTGGCTGTGTCTTTTTGATTTTAATTTCCCTAAGCTATAGGACCATAAGTGGAAATGCCCTAGACTCTGTTGCTTTGTTTTTCAGATGTATCAGGAAACACCATACACTTCTCCAGAGTGGCTGTTGGCAATGTACATCCCGCCCATCAGCATAACAAGGCTCCTTTTTCCCCATGGCCTGTCTTGCCTTTCTGGATTTTACACTTTTCTCAGATGGCCCTTTAGACCGGGGGGAAGTGACACTTCATAGTAGTTCGGATTTCCATTGCAAGCTTGCTTGGTTTGCCAAAAAGGGCGTATGTGTTTTTTCCTGAATATATTCAGGAACAAACTCATACGCCCTTTGTTGCCAAGTGCATCATTGTCGATGTTCTGCCTCTTTTCCTATGCTTTAAATGCAAATCCAGTCTACCTCCTGAAATCGGTTTCCTGCAATTCTGCCCCGCTTTCAAGTCCTCTTCGCAGCCTTACTTCAATATATTTTTGGACGTTATCTGTCATTTATAACTCTGCAGGTTTGTGAATTACAGGGCCCCTGAGCTCCTTTCTTCAACTCGCTTTCTTGTGAGCTGGCCGCAAACCCGCAAGACTGCTTCAGGCCCTAATCTGCTTCTGGCAGGGCACGCTGAGCCTTTGGTTAATTCCTCTTCCTGGTGGGAAATGAGTGTTAAATATGCCCGTCCAGACACCTACCTCACTCTCAACCCCTTGGTGATGTGGGTCCTCTGGTTTGTGGCCACTTTTGCTGGGTTCCTCACCTTTCGATGATGTGGCCCCACTAGTGTGAGGACACTCCTGCTTGGTTCTCATCCACGTGGTTATGTGGACCCCCTGGTGAGAGTCTGTTCCTGGCTTTGTTCCTCACCCACCTGTGAGGGAGACCCTCTGCTGATAGGTCACTCCTGCATGGCTGGCACACATTGCCTTGGTGAAGTCAGCCGTGTGGTGGCAGTTGGAGCGTGCTGGGAATCTCTTCCCCCCGGTGATGAGGGCCCTCTTGCATCAGGCCCTGACTGCTGGGCTCACCAACTTTTCTTAGTGAGCCCAGTGATGCTTTGGCACTCCTCTTAGGATCCCATCTCCATGGGGATGTGGGCCTTCTGCTCTGAGGTCCCAACGGCTGGGTTGTTCACATTTTCATGATGTGGGCTCTCTGGTGTTAGTTCACAGAAGCCTGGATCCCATAGCCTCTGTGCTCTTGGCCGCCTGCTGGGAGGTTCCAACTGCTGGATTCCTCACTTTTTTAAATTTTTGGGCCCTCTGTTG
Source organism: Leucopleurus acutus (assembly GCF_964270905.1). Lineage (NCBI taxonomy): Eukaryota > Metazoa > Chordata > Mammalia > Artiodactyla > Delphinidae > Leucopleurus > Leucopleurus acutus. The sequence goes on along the minus strand of NC_139142.1, from coordinate 105,389,630 downwards.
TGAGGATCCTCCTGCCTGCCTCACTCCCAGCCCCTTCGTGATGTGTGTCGTCTGGTTTGAGGCCACATGTGCTGGGTTCCTCACCTTTCGATGATGTGGGACCAATGGTCTTAGGAGACTCCTGCCTGGTTCACATCCCCTTGGTGATGTGGGCCCTCTGTTGAGAGTCTGATCCTGGCTGGGTTCCTCACCCATCTGTGAGGTAGGCCGTCTGATGTGAGGTCACTCCTGCCTGGCTTGCTCACCTCGCCTTGTGGACATGAGCCCTCTGGTGGCACTTGGAGCCTGCTGGGAGCCTCCTCTCCTCGGTGATGAGGGCCCTCTGGCATCAGGCCCTAACTGCTGGGCTCCCCACATTTTGTGATGTGTGCCCAGTGGTGCGAGGACACTCCAGCCAGGTTCACATCCCCATTGGGGTGTGGGCCTTCTGCTCTGAGGTCCCAAAGCCTGGGTTGCTCACAGTTTCATGATGTGGGCTCTCTGCTGTTAGTTCACTCCTGCCTGCATCCCATAGCTTCTGTGCTCTGGACCGCCTGCTGGGAGGTTCCAACTGCTGGATTCCTCACCTTTCTTATTCTTTGGGCCCTCTGTTTTTAGGCTACTCCTGCCTGCCTCACTCCCGTTCCCTTTGTGATATGTGTCCTCTGATTTGAGGCCACATGTGCTGGGTTCCGCACCTTTCGATGATGTGACCCCACTGGAGGGAAGACAGTCCTGACTGGTTCCCATCCCCTTGCTGATGTGGGCCCTCAGGTGAGAGTCTGATCCTGGCTGGGTTCCTCACCCTTCTGTGAGGTGGGCCCTCTGCTGTGAGGTCAATCATGCCTGTCTGGCACACGTCACCTTGGCGACGTGGGCCCTCTGGTGGCAGTTGGAGTGTGCTGGGATCCTCCTCCCCTCGGTGATGAGGGCCCTCTTGCCTTAGGCCATAACTGCTGGGCTCCCCACATTTTCTGATGTGCGCCAAGTGAGTGAGGAGACTCTTGCCAGGTTCCCATCCCCATGGCGATATGGGCCTTCTGCTCTGAGGTCAAAACGGCTGGCTTGCTCACAGTACCATGATGTGGGCCCTCTGCTGTGAGTTCACTCCGGCAAGGATCCCTTATCATCGGTGCTCTGAGCCGCCTGCTGGGAGGTTCCAACTGCTGGATTCCTCAACTTTTTTATTCTATGTGCCCTCTGTTGTGAGGCTCCTCCTGCCTGCCTCACTGCCAGCCCCTTGGTGATGATTGTCCTATGGCTTGAGGCCACATGTGCTGCGTTCCTCACCTTTCGATGATGTGACCCCACTCGTGTGAGGACACTCCTGCCTGGTTCCCATCCCCTTGGTGAGGTGGGCCCTCTGGCGAGAGTCTAATCCTGGCTGGGTTCCTCAACGTTCTGTGAGGTAGGCCCTCTGCTGTGAGGTCACTCCTGCCTGGCTGGCACACGTCACCTTGGAGACGTGAGCCCTCTGGTGGCAGTTGGAGCGTGCAGGGCACCTCCTCCTCTCGGTGATGACGGCCCTCTGGCGTCAGGCCCTAAATGGTGGGCTCCCCACATTTTCTGATGTGCGCCCAGTGGTGCGAGGACACTCCAGCCAGGTTCCCATTCCCATGGGGATGTGGTCCTTCTGCGCTGAGGTCTCAACTCCTGGGTTGCTCACAGTTTTGTGATGTGGGCCCTCTGCTGTGAGTTCACTGTGGCCTGGATCCCATAGCCTCGGTGTTCTGGGCCGCCTGCTGGAAGGTCTAAATGCTGGAATCCTCACGTTTTTTATATTATGTGCCCTGTGTTGTGAGGCTACTCCTGCCTGCCTCACTCCAAGGCCCTTGGTGATGTGGGTCCTCTGGTTTGAGGACACATGTGCTGGGTTCCTCACCTTAAGATGATGAGGCCCCACTGGTGTGAGGATAATCCTGACTGGGTCCCATCCCCTTTGTGATGTGGGCCCTCTGGTGAGAGTCTGATCCTGGCTGGGTTCCTCACCCATCTGTGAGGTGGGCCCTCTACTATCAGGTAACTCTTGCCTGGGTTGCTCACCTCGCCTTGTTGACATGAGCCCTCTGGTGGCAATTGGACCCTGCTGGGAGCCTCCTCAGCTCTGTGATGAGGGCCCTCTGACGTCAGGCCCTAACTGCTGGGCTCCCCAACTTTTCTTAGTGAGCCCAGTGTTGCTCAAGCACTCCTCTTAGGTTCCCATCCCCATGGGGATGTGGGCCTTCTGCTCTGAGGTTCCAACGGCTGGGTTGATCACAATTTCATGATGTGGGCTCTCTGGTGTTAGTTCACTGTGGCCTGGATCCCATAGCCTCTGTGGTCTTGGCTGCCTGCTGGGAGGTTCCAACTGCTCGATTCCTCAACTTTTGTATTCTATGGGTCCTGTGTTGTGATGCTCCTCCTGCCTGCCTCACTCGCAACCCCTTCGTGATGTGGGTCTTCTGGTTTGAGGCCACATGTGCTGGGTTAGGCAACTTTCAATGATGTGGCCCCACTGGTGTGAGGACACTCCTGCCTGGTTCCCATCCCCTTGGTGATGTGGGCCTTCTGGTGACAGTCTTATCCTGGCTGGGTTCCTCACTCTTCTGTGAGGTAGGCCCTCTGCTGTGAGGTCAATCCTGCCTGACTTGCACACATCACCTTGGCGATGTGGGCCCTCTGTTGGCACATGGAACCTGCTGGGAGCCTCTTGCCCTCGGTGATGACGGCCCTCTAGCATCAGGCTCTAACTGCTGGGCTCCCCACGTTTTCTGATGTGAGCCCAGTGATGCCAGGACACTCCTGTCAGGTTCCCATCCCCATGGGGATGTGGGCTTTCTGCTCTGAGGTCCCAATGCCTGGGTTGCTCACAGTTTCATGATGTGGGCTCTCTGCTGTTAGTTCACTCCTGCCTGCATCCCATAGCTTCTGTGCTCTCGGCCGCCTGCTGGGAGGTTCCAAATGCTGGATTCCTCACTTTTTTTATTCTTTGGGCCCTCTGTTTTTAGGCTACTCCTACCTGCCTCACTCCCATCCCCTTTGTGATGTATGTCCTCTGATATGAGGCCACATGTGCTGGGTTCCTCACCTTTCGATGATGTGGCCCCACTGGTGGGAGGACAGTCCTGACTGGTTCCCATCCCCTTGGTGTTGTGGGCCCTCTGGTGAGAGTCTCATCCTGCCTCGGTTCCTCACCCTTCTGTGAGATAGGCCCTCTGCTGTGAGGTCACTACTGCCTGGCTGGCGCATGCCACCTTGTAGACGTGGGCCCTCTGTTGGCAGTTGGAACCTGCTGGGAGTCTCCTCCCCTCAGTTATGAGGGCCCCCTGGCATCAGGCCCTAACTGCTGGGCTCCTAACATTTTCTGATATGTGCTAAGTGGTGCAAAGCCACTCCTGCCAGGTTCCCATCCCAATGGGGATGTGGGCCTTCTGTTCTGAGGTCCCAACAGCTGGGCTGCTCACAGGTTCATGATGTGGGCCCTCTGCTGTGAGTTCACTGCGGCCTGGATCCCATAGCCTCAGTGCTCTGGGCCACTTGCTGGGAGGTTCCAACTGCTGGATTCCTCAACTTTTATATTCTATGGACCCTGTGTTGTGAGGCCAGTCCTGCCAGCCTCATTCCGAACCCCTTGGTGATGTGGTTCCTCTGGTTTGAGGACACATGTGCTGGGATCCTCACCTTTCGATGATGTTGTCCCACTGGTGTGGGGACACTCCTGCCTGGTTCCCATCCCCTTGGTGATGTGGGCCCTCTGGTGAGAGTCTGATCCTGGCTGTGTTCCTCACCCTTCTGTGAGGTGGGCCCTCTGCTGTGAGGTCACTCCTGCCAGGCTGGCACACATCACCTTGGCGACGTTGGCCCTCTGGTGGCAGCTGGAGCCTGCTGGGAGCCTCCTCCTCTCGGTGATGAGTGCCCTCTAGCGTCAGGCCCTAACTTCTGAGCACCCCACGTTTTCTGATGTGAGCCCAGTGATGCCAGGACACTCCTGTCATGTTCCCATCACCATGGGGATGTGGGCCTTCTGCTCTGAGGTCCCAATGTCTGGGTTGCTCACAGTTTCATGATGTGGGCTGTCTGGTGTTAGTTCACTCTGGCCTGGATCCTCTAGCCTCTGTGCTCTGGGCCGCCTGCTGGGAGGTTCCAACTGCTGGATTCCTCACCTTTCTTATTTTTGGGCCCTCTGTTATGAGGCTCCTCCTGCCTGCCTCACTCCCAGCCCCTTGGTGATGGGTGTCCTATGGTTTGAAGCCACATGTTCTGGGTTCCTCACCTTTAGATGATGTGGCCCTACTCATGTGAGGACACTCCTGCCTGGTTCCAATCCATTTGGTGATGTGGGCCCTCTGGTGCGAGTCTGATCCTGACTGGGTTCGTCACACTTCTTTGAGGTGGGCCCTCTGCTGTGAGGTCATTCGTGCCTGGTTGGCACACATCGCCTTGGCGACGTCAGCCCTCTGGTGGCAGTTGGAGCCTGCTGGGAGCCTCCTTCCCTTGGTGATGAGGGTCCTCTGGCGTCAGGCCCTAACTGCTGGTCGCCCAAAATTTTCTGATACGTTCTCAGTGGTGCGAGGACACTCCTACCAGAATTCCATCCCCATGGGGATGTGGGCCTCCTGCTCTGAGGTCCCAATGGCTGGGTTGCTCAGTTTCATGACATGGGCCCTCTTCTGTGAGTTCACTGTGGCCTGGATCCCATGGCCTCGGTGCTCTGGGCCGCCTGCTGGGAGGTTCCAACTGCTGGATTCCTCACTTTTTTATTCTATGGGCCCAGTGTTGTGAGACTACTCCTGCCTGCCTCACTCCGAGGTCCTTGGTGATGTGGGTCCTCTGGTTTGAGGACACATGTGCTGAGTACCTCAGCTTTTGATGATGTGGCCCCACTGATGTGAAGACACTCCTGCCTGGTTCCCATCCCCTTGGTGATGTGGGCCCTCTGGTGAGAGTCTGATGTTGGCTGGGTTTCTCACCCTTCTGTGAGGTGGGACCTCTGCTGTGAGGTAACTCCTGCCTGGCATGCTCACGTTGCCTTGGCAATGTGAGCCCTCAGGTGGCAGTTGGAGCCTGCTGGGAATCTCCTCCCCTCAGGTATGAGAGCTCTGGATAAAACACATATGCCCTTTTTTGCCAAGTGCATTATTTTCCAAGTTCTGTCTCTTTTCCTATGCTTTAAGAGCTACTCCCGTGTACGTTCTGAAATCAGTTTCCAGCAATTCTGCCCCGCATTCAAGTCCTCTTCGCAGCCTTACTTCAGTATAATTTTGGATGATAGCTGTCATTTATAACTCCACAGGTTTCTGAATTACAGTGCCCCTGAGCTCCTTTCTTCAACTCGCTTTCTTGTGAGCTGGCCGCAACACCGCAGGATCTCCTCAGGCCCTAATCAAGTTCCAGCATGGCACGCGGAGCCTTTGGTTCATTTATCTTCCTGGTGGGAAATGAGAGTTAAATTTGCCCGTCCAGACACCTACAGATAGTCTCCCATTGCTTCTCCTTATTCCTGTTCATCTTCCGAAGAAATTGCAAACTGGGCCAAACAGGAGGTTAAAGGCACTGACTCTCCAAGTGGGGAGAGTGTTAGTAAAGCGTCTGGAATGTTGCACCCGAGTACCAGGGGACGAAAACTGAGACACATTTGAACACGTTTCCCGATCACACGGTGGATCATACACTCCGTTCCACATGCATGTTTTAGCTGAAGGAAGAATCCCTTAAACCTGGAGAGTTGAGACCCATGGAATGGGTACCATGCAATATGACTTCAAAGGGTCTGCATTTGCTCACCGAACCTCACCAATCCTATCACTGCTGCGTTTATGCTGCTGTACACACGCTTGATTCTCTTTCGGAGACATATAAATTCAAAGGTTTTAAGATTCTTACTAGTCAGGTATATTCTTAGGCGTTTAATATGGGGTGTTGAGTCCACTTCGTTGAGCAAGGAGTAGCTCTTGTCTATTACATATTTGGCTTATGGAACGGTATCTGTGCTAATTTCAATCTCTGGTTTCATGCAGCACCCCAACTCACCTTTCCCCTTAAGCAAGCATAAGTTGGTTTTCTACATTTGAGACCCTGTTCTGTTTTGTAATTCAGTTCCTGTGTAGCCAAGTTTACATTCCGTGTATTAGGGATATCTTATGATGTTCCTTTTTCTGTGTGACTTATTTCACTTAGAATCATCGTACCTGAATCCACTCATTATGCTGCTATGGGCCTGATGACATAGATTTCATTGCTGAGTGATATTGCATTGTACGTAAGCACCACAACTTCTGTATCCATTTTTCGCTTTCTGTGATATTGAACTTGTACGGTAAACGAGGTTCTTCTAAACAGAGCCGTCCCAAACTTTGGGGTGGCTGTGTCTTTTTGATTTTAATTTCCCTAAGCTATAGGACCATAAGTGGAAGTGCCCTAGGCTCTGTTGCCTTGTTTTTTGGATGTTTCAGGAAACACCATACACTTCTCCAGAGTGGCTGCTGGCAATTTACATGCCGCCCATCAGCATAACAAGGCTCCCAGTTCTCCATGGCCTGTCCTGCCTTTCTGGATTTTACACTTTTTTCAGATGGCCCTTTTGACCGGGGGGCAGTGAGACTTCATTGTAGTGCAGATTTCCTTTGCAAGCTTGCTTGGTTGGCCAAAAAGGGCGTATGCGTTTTTTCCTGAATATATTCAGGAAAAAACGCATACGCCCTTTTAGGCCAAGTGCATCATTGTGGACGTTCTGCCTCTTTTCCTATGCTTTACATGCAATTCCAGTCTACCTCCTGAAATCGGTTTCCTGCAATTCTGCCCCGCTTTCAACTCCTCTTGGCAGCCTAATTCAATATATTTTTGGAAGATAGCTGTCATTTATAACTCTGCAGGTTTGTGAATTACAGTGCCCCTGAGCTCCTTTCTTCAACTCGCTTTCTTGTGAGCTGGCCGCAACACCGCAGGATTGCTTCAGGCCCTAGTTTGGTTCCCGCACGGCATGCTGAGACTTTGGTTAATTCCTCTTCCTGGTGGGAAATGAGAGTTAAATTTGCCCGTATAGACACCTCCAGCTAGTCTCTCCTTGGTTCTCCATCTTCCTGTTCATCTTCCACAGAAACTGCAAACTGGGCCAAACAGGAGGTTAAAGGCAGTGACTCTCCAAGTGGGGAGAGTGTTAGTAAAGCGTCTGGAATGTTGTTCCCGAGTACCAGGGGATGAAAATTGAGACACATTTGAACACGTTTTCCGATCACACGGTGGATCATACTCTGGGTTCCACATGCATGTTTTAGCTGAAGGAAGAATCCCTTAAACCTGGAGAGTTGAGACCCATGGAATGGGTACCACGCAGTATGACTTCAAAGGGTCTGCATTTGCTCACCGAACCTCACCAATCCTATCACTGCTGCGTTTATGCCGCTGTACACACACTTGATTCTCTTTTGGAGACATATAAATCCATAGGTTTTAAGATTCTTACTAGTCAGGTATATTCTTAGGCGTTTAATATGGGGTGTTGAGTCCACTTCGTTGAGCAAGGAGTAGCACTTGTTTATTACATATTTGGCTTATGGAACGGTATCTGTGCTAATTTCAATCTCTTGTTGTATGCAGCACCCCAACTCACCTTTCCCCTTAAGCAAGCATAAGTTGGTTTTCTACATTTGACACCCTGTTCTGTTTAGTAATTCAGTTCCTGTGTAGCCAAGTTTACATTCCGTGTAGTAGTGATATCTTATGATGTTTCTTTTTCTGTGTGACTTATTTCACTTAGAATCATCGTACCTGAATCCACTCATTATGCTGCTATGTGCCTGATGACATACATTTCATTGCTGAGTGATATTGCATTGTACGTAAGTACCACAACTTCTTTATCCATTTTTCGCTTTCTGTGATATTGAACTTGTACGGTGAACAAGGTTCTTGTAAACAGAGCCGTCCCAAACTTTGGGGTGGCTGTGTCTTTTTGATTTTAATTTCCCTAAGCTATAGGACCATAAGTGGAAGTGCCCTAGGCTCTGTTGCTTTGTTTTTTGGATGTTTCAGGAAACACCATACACTTCTCCAGAGTGGCTGCTGGTAATTTACATCCCGCCCATCAGCATAACAAGGCTCCCAGTTCTCCATGGCCTGTCCTGCCTTTCTGGATTTTACACTTTTTTCAGATGGCCCTTTAGACCGGGGGGCAGTGAGACTTCATTGTAGTGCAGATTTCCTTTGCAAGCTTGCTTGGTTGGCCAAAAAGTGCGTATGCGTTTTTTCCTGAATATATTCAGGAAAAAACGCATACGCCCTTTTTGGCCAAGTGCATCATTGTGGACGTTCTGCCTCTTTTCCTATGCTTTACATGCAATTCCAGTCTACCTCCTGAAATCGGTTTCCTGCAATTCTGCCCCGCTTTCAAGTCCTCTTGGCAGCCTTACTTCAATATATTTTTGGACGATAGCTGTCATTTTTAACTCTGCAGGTTTGTGAATTACAGTGCCCCTGAGCTCCTTTCTTCAACTCGCTTTCTTGTGAGCTGGCCGCAACACCGCAGGATTGCTTCAGGCCCTAGTTTGTTTCCGGCACGGCATGCTGAGCCTTTGGTTAATTCCTCTTCCTGGTGGGAAATGAGAGTTAAATTTGCCCGTCCAGACAGCTCCAGCTAGTCTCTCATTGGTTCTCCCTATTCCTGTTCATTTTCCACAGAAATTGCAAACTGGGCCAAACAGGAGGTTAAAGGCACTGACTCTCCAAGTGGGGAGAGTGTTAGTAAAGCGTCTGGAATGTTGCACCCGAGTACCAGGGGACGTAAACTGAGACACATTTGAACACGTTTTCCGATCACACGGTGGATCATACTCTGGGTTCCACATGCATGTTTTAGCTGAAGGAAGAATCCCTTAAACATGGAGAGTTGAGACCCATGGAATGGGTACCATGCAATATGACTTCAAAGGGTCTGCATTTGCTCACCGAACCTCACCAATCCTATCACTGCTGCGTTTATGCCACTGTACACACGCTTGATTCTCTTTGGGTGACATATAAATCCATAGTTTTTAAGATTCTTACTAGTTAGGTATATTGTTAGGTGTTTAATATGGGGTGTTGAGTCCACTTCGTTGAGCAAGGAGTAGCACTTGTCTATTATATATTTGGCTTATGGAACGGTATCTGTGCTAATTTCAATCTCTTGTTGTATGCAGCACCCCAACTCACCTTTCCCCTTAAGCAAGCATAAATTGGTTTTCTACATTTGACACTCTGTTCTGTTTAGTAATTTAGTTCCTGTGTAACCAAGTTTACATTCCGTGTAGTAGTGATATCTTATGATGTTTCTTTTTCTGTGTGACTTATTTTTTTATTTTTTTATTTATTTTTTTTTTTTGCGGTACGTGGGCCTCTCACTGTTGTGGTTTTTCCCATTGCGGAGCACAGGCTCTGGACGCGTAGGCTCAGCGGCCATGGCTCACAGGCCCAGCCGCTCCGCGGCATGTGGGATCTTCCCGGATCGGGGCACGAACCCATGTACTCTGCATCGGCAGGCGGACTCTCAACCACTGCGCCACCAGGTAAGCCCTGTGTGACTTATTTCACTTAGAATCATCGTACCGGAATCCACTCATTATCCTGCTACGGGCCTGATGACATAGATTTCATTGCTGAGTGATATTGCATTGTACGTAAGTACCACAACTTCTTTATCCATTTTTCGCTTTTTGCGATATTGAACTTGTACCGTAAACGAGGTTCTTGTAAACAGAGCCATCCCAACCTTTGGGGTGGCTGTGTCTTTTTGATTTTAATTTCCCTAAGCTATAGGACCATAAGTGGAAGTGCCCTAGGCTCTGTTGCTTAGTTGTTTGGATGTTTCAGGAAACACCATACACTTCTCCAGAGTGGCTGTTGGCAATTTACATCTCGCCCATCAGCATAACAAGGCTCCCAGTTCTCCATGGCCTGTCCTGCCTTTCTGGATTTTACTCTTTTTTCAGAAGGCCCTTTGACCGGGGGGCAGTGAGACTTCATTGTAGTGCAGATTTCCTTTGCGAGCTTGCTTGGTTGGCCAGAAAGGGCGTATGCGTTTCTTCCTGAATATATTCAGGAAAGAACGCATACGCCCTTTTTGGCCAAGTGCATCATTGTCGACGTTCTGAGTCTTTTCATATGTTTTCAGTGCAATTCCAGTCTACCTCCTGAAATAGGTTTCCTGCAGTTCTGCCTTGCTCTCAGTGCCTCTTCATAGCCTTACTTCAATATACTTTTGGAAAATAGTTGGCCTTTATAACTCTGCAGGTTTTTGAATTGCAGTGGCCCTTAGCTCCATTTTTCAGCTCTTATTTTTGTGATCTTGCCTCATATCCACAGGATTTCTTCAGGCCCTATTCTTCTTCTGGGGCGCCTTGCTCTGCCTTTGGTTAATTCTTCTTCCTGAATTGAAATTAGAGTGACATGTGCCCATTGAAACCGCTACAGCTATTTTCTCACTGGTTCCCCCTATTCCCATTCATCCTCCGCACTAACTGCAGACTGTGCGATACCGGAACTTAAAGGCATTGACTCTCCATGTGGAGATGTTTTTAGTAAAGTGGCTGGAATGTTGATCCGGAGCCCCAGGAGAGGAAAATGAGGTGCATTTTAGAAACCTTTCCCGATCATATGGTATACCATCCGCTGGATTTCCCATGCATGGTTTAGCTGTAGGAAGATTCCCTTCAACTTGGAGTGTTGGGACCCTTGGAATAAGTAGCATGAAGTATTGCATTAAACTTTCGGCAGTTGCTCACCAAAGCTCTCCAATCCTTTCAGCCCCAAGTGTCCAGCCTTATGTCTTATCCAGCTGTGGGTTTATATGTGGTCATTCCAGGTTGCATCACAGCCCCTGAGCGAATTTTGTAAGAATTTTTCTCTCTTTCATTGTTTCTGCGTTTTGGTTTTAAAATTTATTTCTATAATGGGGTTTAGCTCATTTTCACTGCTGTGTTTGTGCCGCTCTGCTCACACTTGATTCCCTTATGGAGATATATCAATACATGGGTTTTAAGATTCTTATTACTCAGATATATTTCTCTGCGGTTTATAGGGTGTGTTGAGGCCAGTTCATTGAGCAAGGTGTAGATCTTGTCTGATACCTATTTGGTTTATTGAACGGTATCTGTGCTAATTTCAAACTCTGGTTTTATGCATCACCCCACCTCTCCTTTCCCCTTAAGCTGACATAAGTGTGTTTTCTAAATGTGAGACACTGTTCTGTTTTGTAATTCATTTTTTGTGCAGCCATATTTATCCTCCCTCTATAAGTGATATCTTATGATATGTTTCTTTTTCTGTTTGACTTATTTCAAGTAGTATTATCGGACCTCAATCCACTCTTTATCCTTCTACTAGCCTTATTACATTGATTTCATGGTGAAGAGATATTCCATTGTACATAAGTACCACATTTTCTTTATCCATTGTTCTCTTTCCTGGGATATTTAAGGTGTACTGAAGTTGAGGTTCTTGTAAACAGAGTAGCCCTAAACTGTGGTGTGCTTGTGTCTTGTTGATTTTTAGACTTCCCTAGATATACTCCCGTGATTGGAAGTGCCCTATGCTCTGTCGCTCTGTTTTTTAGATGATTTAGGAACCACCATACACTTCTCCAGAGTGGCTCTCGGCAGTTCACACACTGTCCATCAGCGTATAAAGGCTCCCTGTTCTCCATGGCCTGTCCTGCATTTCTGGTTTTTACAATTTTTTCGGATGGCCCTTTTGACCGGTGGGAAATGAGACTTCTTTGTTGTGCACATTTGCATTGCTTGCTTGCTTGGTTGCCCATAAAGTGCGTATGCGTTTTTTCCTGGATATATTCAGGAAATAACGCATACTCCCTTTTGGGCCAACTGCATCATTGTCGAAATTCTGCCGCTTTTCATGTGCTTTAAAGGCGAGTCCAATCTATCTCTTGAAATCTGTTTCTTGCAATTCTGTCTTGCATTCAGATCCTCTTCTTTGCCTTACCTCAACATATTTTTGGACGTTAGTTTTCATTTATAACTCTGCAGGTTTGTGAATTGCAGTGACCCTGAGCTCCATTTTTTAAGTTGCTCTTTTGTGAGCTGGCCTCAAAACCGCAGGATTGCTTCAGGCCCTATTTTGGCTCCGGCGAGGCGGGCTGAGCCTTTTTTTAATTCTTATTCTTAATGGGAAATTAGAGTGACATGTGCCCGTCCAAACCCCTACAACTATTCTCTCATTGGTTCCCCCTGTTCCCGTTCATCCTCCTCACAATTTGCAAAATGTGTGAAACAGAAGTTTAAATGTGCTGATTCTCTAAGTGGGGAGATTCTAAGTAACGTGGCTGGAATGATGAACAGGAGCACCAGGAGAGGATAAATGAGGTGCATTTTAGACACATCTCCCGATCACATGGTGTACAGTCCTCTGGGTTTTCCATGCATGTTTTAGCTGTAGGAAGATTCCTTGAACCTGCAGATTTGGGACCCATTGAATGGGTACCAGGTAGTATTACTTTAAAGGGTGTGCATTTCCTCACCCAACCTCACATTTCTCTTAGCGCGAACAGTTTCCAGCCTTATGTCTCATCCTGCTGTGGGTCTAGATGTGTTCAATCCATGTTGCATCACCGTCCCTGAGGAAAAGTTGTAAGAGGTTTTCTCTGTCTCTCTGTCGTTTATTTTTTTCAATTTATTACTATGTTGTTTACAGCTGATTTTCAAAGCTCTGTTTCTTGCTGCTGTACATCCACTTGATTCACGTACAGAGAGACATCAATAATTTCTTTTTCAGATTCTTACCAGTCATAGATATTCTTTTCCGGTGACTTGAGTGTGCTGAGTGCAGTTCTTTTAGCTACCGTGTAGGCCTTGTTGATTATCAGTTTGGTATTTGGAATGGTATCTTTGCTAATTTCAACCTCCTGGATGATGCCTCACCCCTCCCCACCTTTCCCGTTTAGCAGCCTTACGCGTGTTTTCTACATATTTATGTCACTTAGAATGATCATACGTAACTCCTCCGGAGTTGTTACAACTGGCCATATTTCATTGATTTCCAGGCTGAGTAATATTCCACTCTACATAAGTACCACATCTCTATCCATTTTTTCCCTCCAGAGACATTTAAGTTATATCCTAGTCGAGGATCTTTTAAACAGAGAAGCAGTAAACATTGGGGTGCCTGTGTCCTCTCGATTTTTGTTTTTCCCAAGATATACGCCCATGAGTGCAAGTGCCCTATGCTCTGTAGCTCATTTTTTAGATGCTTTAGTAAACACAATACACTTCTCCAGAATGGCCGTTGGCAATATACATTTCCACTATAAGCCTCACAGGGCTCCCTCTTCTCCTTGCCCTGTCCTGCATTTCTGGCGTTTACACTTTATGAGGATGGCTCTTCTGACTGATGCGAAGTGATATCTTTTGTAGTATTGATTTCCAGTGCCCACCTGTTTGGTTGGCTAAAAAAGTGTATGCCCTTTTCTTGAATATATACAGAAAAAAACGCATACAGCCTTTTTGGCCAACTGCAATGTCGGCAATGTTCAGCCCCTTTTCTTGTGCTTAATGGCGAGTCCTTTCTACCTCCTCAAATCCCTTTCCTGCCATTCTCCCTTGCTTGCCAATCCTTTTCTCTGACTTTCCTCAAGACATTTTTCAGTGATAGATATTTTCAACTCTGCAGTTTCGTGAATTTTACTGCCCCTGAGTTCCATTGTTCAACTTGTGTTTATGGGAACTGGCCACAAAGCAGTGGGATTTCCTCAAGCCCTATACTGTTTCCATGGGCAACCCTAGCCTTTGGTCAATTCATCTTCCTGATTGGAAATTAGAGTGACATGTGCCTGTCTGAACACCTAGGACTTGTCTCTCATTGTTCCTCATCCTTCCGCTTCATCCTCTGGACAAATTCCAAACTGTACGCAACAGGATGTTGACAGTGTTGACATCTCCAAGTGGGGAGACTGTTAGTAAAGACGCTGGAGGGGTGAACCCGAGCACCAGGAGATGAGGAGATGAGATGCCTTTTCCAAACTCTTCCCGATCAGACGGTATACCATCCTCTGGATGTGACAGACATGTTTTAGCAGTAGGAAGAGTCCCATTCATGTAAGGAGAACACCAGGGCTTTTTCAAAATCAGTGTCTCCCCGAAACCCAAACTGGGGAGTTTTTTAAGCTACGGCTACACATATGTTCATTAAGGGCCTTGGGAAGTAGGCAGAGTCCAAACTTTAGATGACTGAAGTCTTCAGGGTCAGAAGCACTCACCACCGGCTTCCCTTAGGTTACACTTTAACTGTCATTGATAGATGATGTCAATAAAAATATCTATTCTTTTTCCGATTATTTCCCCTTATAGGTTATTGCACAATATTGAGTGTAGTTCCCTGTGCTATACAGTAGTTCCTTGTTGATGATCTATTTTATACATAGCAGTGTGTATGTGTTAATTCCAAACTGTTAATTTATCCCTCCTCCCACCTTTCCCCTTTGGTAATAATAAATTATAAGATTTTATACTTCTCAGAAATGGGGGAGCTGAAAGAGAGGTATCATTTTCAATGGAAAAGCATTTAAAACAAGATTGAAGCTTTAACCAAGATTATTAGATGTACATCCTTGGAAAGAAATCACTTCATTTCTCTAATATTGACCTGACAAATAAGACAAACCTTTTCACTGAACTTGCTTATAATAAAGTGATGGAAATATCAAATGGAAGTGTTAGAAACATCTTATTTTACCCGAGCCTTATAAACTGTTCTATGTTAACTACAGTTTGGCTCACACATCTGTTCACTGAAGTTACAATAGTCTCAATTTCTGTTACTGATCCTCCAGAGTGGACCCCAACAAGGGTCCCCCTGCCCAGTGTCATTGGGGCCAACAGATCGAGACTGAGTTTGGTTCCCAAGCAAAGGAAACTTTATATTTTCATCAGAGAATGGAGAGGTGAGAGCATGCACTACCCCGTGGGCTGTGGGCTGGGCTGCTGTGTAGAGATCCTGTCAGAGTCAGTGGGAGGGAGGGGGCGGAGCTCTCAAGGGCCGGGTTGGCTGCAGCTCAGGCTCTATATCTCGGAGTCTGCACTGGGCCCCAGGAGCTGAGGTGTCGACCCAGCCATTCTGCACCAGGAAATCTGGTCTGAAGTGCCGGGTGTGGAACCTCTGCATGCGGGACCCTAGGAGCACGTGAAATTAGACAAAGCACAAAGGATAAAAAAGGTCAGACTTGACTTTATTGCCCACATTCTATTTTTATCTCCCAGGGATTTTTAATGGGCTTTGCTGGGGACAAACCCCTCCTCTGCCTTTTGTCCCGTTCCTCATTCTTGGAGTGCTGAGGGTGCAGACCCTTCTTCTGTAACTGCTGAGTGCTGAGTTGGGAGCCCTCATACCAGGGGACGAGGGTCAGAACTTCTCCCCAGCAGCCTCCAGGTGACGTTGATTGGCCCCAGGACCCCTGCCTCCCTGCTCGTCCGCCTGAGCACCAGCATTGGAAGTGTTATAGATTCTAATGACCTTTAAGGGTCCAGGAAAGAGATGTGCAGAGACGCTGTGGGGGCCGGTTTCACCCCGCCCCACATTTGTTCGGCCACCTTAGGCTGACCGTTTCTGCCAGCCTAGATGCTCTGACCAGTAGTCTGCTCTTTCTTCAATTAGGCCCCTGAATTAACGTAAAAACAGCACCAGGTGTCAGAGCCCTGCCCGCTCAACTCCCAGACAGTCCAGGGTCAGTGGTGATCAAGGACCATGATGGCCACTGAGTCAACAGCCTTTTGAAGTAAACAGGAGTCCAGCCGGTCTTATTGGCCACCATCATCACGGTGTCTGTAGGCTTTTCTATGGTGACGGTGTGATATACGGTTCCCCCGCCAAGATTATTAGCTCCCCTCCGGGTGCAGGAAGTCCTGCAAGCAGTAGTCTACTCCTTCGGGACACACTATTGTTGTTTTATGAGAGAAACTCCAGGTCAAGTGATGTTCACACGAGTCGTCATGGTGCCCTGTTGCCCCCGGTTATCTCTCTGGATGTTGGAGTTGGAGGGCCTCCTCACTCGAGGTCGGTGTGCCCACGGAGCGAACCCTGCAACTTCAGGGCATGGTTGGTGATTAGGATCACCACGTGGGGTCCTTTTCCCTTAGGAGGGAGGTGGCCTTTTGGGCTGCTGATTTCCAGGTTTTTAGATACCGCCAGTATCTTGGCCAGATGTGGCAGTGGGCCAAGCCCCTTGGTGACTGTAGTTTATCCTACCTGGATGGCATTCTTGCGTTGTTCCATTTCAAGTGGTCCCAGTTTTTGCACTAATTCTCCAATGGCGA
Source organism: Leucopleurus acutus (assembly GCF_964270905.1). NCBI lineage: Eukaryota > Metazoa > Chordata > Mammalia > Artiodactyla > Delphinidae > Leucopleurus > Leucopleurus acutus. The sequence goes on along the minus strand of NC_139142.1, from coordinate 105,373,377 downwards.
TTCACCTTTCACCGGGAATGGAAAGGTCAAAGGGTTTAGCTCAATTAGGGAGTTCCAGGGCAAGGGTCTGAATTGACTGCTCTTTCCATTCTTGAAAGGCCACTTCTGGATTCTGTTCAAAAGGATCATCATCTTTTCCTTTCAGTGTTTCATATAGAGGCCCAGCTAGTAGACTGTAGTTAGGGATCCAGAAGCAGCAAACCCTGGCCTCCCCAGGAACCCCTAAGCTGTCTTCTAGTTTTAGAAAGGGGTAAGGCTGCAAATGGTTTCTTCCCTTTCCTGGGATGGGCTTCTCTGACCTTGTGTGAGAATGAAGCCCAGGCAGGTCACTGCAGTCTGTGATATTTGAGCTTTTTCTTGGACAACTTCTATCCTTTATTGGCTTGGTAGTTCAGAGGCCTCCTTAGTAGGGCTGGCGATCAGAATGTCGTCTGCATATTGAAGGAGGGTTTCCTTTTCCAGAGGTAGAACTTTTCGGTCGTTAGCTAAGCTTTCCCCAAAGATGGTGTGGGAATTTTTGAACCCTTGGGGCAAGACGGCCCGGAAGTATTGTTTTAGTTGTATGTTGAGTCCTGCCACTCACAAGCCAAAATTTCTTGTGACTCTGGGACTAATGGAATACAAAAGAAGGCATCATTGAAGACTAATACAGAATACCATGTCCTGGTGGTTGGTAGAATGACCAGCAGGGTGTAGGGATCAGGAGCAACTGGAGGTATATCCTCGGTGGCTTCACTGACTGTCCTGACATCCTTTACCAGGTCCCCAGCAGCCCATGGGGCTCTCGTGGTCAGGCCAATCCCAGGATATGGAGCTCTCCTGGGCAGGTACCCCACCCCCAACCCAGCCCACGGGGCTCTCATGGTCAGGCCCCTCCCAGGATACAGAGCTACCCTTGCAGGTACCGTGGCAGGGCTGGGCACACAGGAACCATGCACATAGCCCTCATTGAAGAGCACCCCCAGCTCACCTGTCGCTCAGAGCTGACACAGAGCACCTCAGAGCAGGACTTGAACTAACAAACAGCAGCTCCGACAGGTCTGTGACCCTGGGCATCACTCTGTGTGGCCTCCCTCCACCTGGTCTTCCAGAGACTTCCACTGCACCCAGGGCACCAGACCTCTGTCTCCAACCACCACCCACCCCTCCTCTCCCTGACTCCTGGGTTCCTCTCATTAGGAGAGGGTTTTCTTGAAGTTGTCTCCCACTCATGGGCCAGATAAAATGATTATAAAACAAGCCAAAGCTGCAGCCCCTTGTCTATCCTGACTCTCAGGAGCCCACACCTGTTCCTTGGACCTGGCCGGTTCAGCAAGTTCCATTTTCTGCAACTGTGAGCCCCTGAGGGGTGATGATTGGCTGACCTGGGCAGCCTTACCATGCCGGCCAGCCCTCCCCAGGTGTGCCTGGGTTGAGATCAATATAAATACCACTCCAGGCAGCAAAAGCCCCTGCAGCTGTGCCTGACGCCATTTTCTCTGCCCTGTCAGCAGTCTCGGGGCTGGGCTGGTGGGAGGGAGTGAGAGGCCACGGCCTTGTGGGTGGCCCAGTGTGAGTGGGGCTCTGCTGGACTTTCTGCAGCAGTTGCCAGGCTGCCACCTGCTAAAGAAGAGGATGTGTCACCCATACCTGCTGCTGGAATTTCTCCCTGGGCAGAGGTGAGGAAGGAAAAAAGCAGTGGGGGCAGGGACAGGACGGGTATCTCAGGCAGGGAAATGGAAATCTTCCAGAAGAGCACCCAGGGCCAGGACCATCCTGGCTGGCCTGCAGGCACCAAGTCAGCTGGCATGCTGTCACTCGTGTGGCTCCATGGCCCTTCCTCTAGGCTTTCAAGTCCTTGTATATATTCAGGTGTTTTACCTGGGAAGGGCGGGAACAGTTCAGCAGCAACTGGCCTGGGGTTCAGCTCACGTTTACTCACAGATGCCTCGGCACGGTGCCCCAGCTTTGCAATGAGGACGCTTGTTGTGTGGGGGCTGCTGGCTGAATGGGAGACGATTCCCCACCACTGACCAACTTCAGAATTGTTTACAACTGGAGCAAGTGCCCTGATACGGTTTTCCTCTGAGTAACTGGTGGGTTCTGTTTTTTTTTTCTCTTTTTCGTTTTTGGTTCAAGGTAGATTTTATTCCTCTTTTTTGTATTTACAGATATAAGCATGGAAATAATTTATTCATATAAATACATGTATGTGAAGGGAATAATTGTTTTTTCTGTTTTATTTTTTAAATTTTATTTCTTTTTAATTTTGAATTTTATTTTATATTTTTATACAGCAGGTTCTCATTGGTTATCTATTTTATACATATAAATGTTTACATGCCAATCCCAATCTCTCAACTCCTCCCACCACCACCCCTCCAAGAGCTTTCCCCCCTTGTTGTCCATACGATTGTTGTCTACATCTGTTGCTCTATTTATGCCTTGCAAAACGGTTAATCTGTACAGTTTTTCTAGGTTCCACATATATGCATGAATATACAAGATTTGTTTTTCTCTTTCTGACTTACTTCACTCTGTATGACAGTCTCTAGATCCATCGACGTCTCTACAAATGACCCAATTTCATTCCTTTCATGGCTTAGTAATATTCCATTTTATATATGTACCACATCTTTATGCATTCGTCTGTCTGTGGGCATTTAGGTTGCTTCCATTACCTCGATATTGTAAATAGTGATGCAATGAACATTGCGGTGAATGTCTCTTTTTGATTTATGGTTTTGTCTGGGTATATGTCCAGTCCTGGGATTGCTGTATCATATGGTAATTCTATTATTAGTGTCTTAAGAAACTCCATATTGTTCTCCATAGTGACTGTATCAATTTATATTCCCAACAATAGTGGAAGAGGCTTCCTTTTCTCCACACCCTTTCCAGCATTTGTTGTTTGTAGATTTTCAGATGATGCCCATTCTAACAGGTGTGAGGTGATACCTCATTGTTGAGTCCATTTCATTGAGCAAGGGGTAGGTCTTGTCTATTACGTATTTGGCTTATGGAACGGTATCTGTGCTAATTTCAAACTCTGGTTTTATGCAGCACCCCAACTCACCTTTCCCCTTAAGCAAGCATAAGTTGGTTTTCTAAACTTGAGACCCTGTTCTGTTTTGTAATTCAGTTCATGTGTAGCCAAGTTTACATTCCGTGCATTAGTGATACCTTATGATGTTTCTTTTTCTGTGTGACTTATTTCACTTAGAATCATCATGCCTCAATCCACTCATTATGCTGGTACAGGCCTGGTGACACAGATTTCATTGCTGAGTGGTATTCTGTTGTACATAAGTACCGCAACTTCTTTATCAATTATTTGTTCTCTGGGATATTTAACTTGTACTGTAGAAGAGGCTCCTGTAAACAGAGCCGTTGTAAATTTTGGGGTGGCTGTGTCTTTTTGATTTTAATTTCCCTAAGCTATAGGACCATAAGTGGAAATGCCCTAGACCCTGTTGCTTTGTTTTTCAGATGTATCAGGAAACACCACACACTTCTCCAGAGTGGCTGTTGGCAATGTACATCCCGCCCATCAGCATAACAAGGCTCCTTTTTCCCCATGGCCTGTCTTGCCTTTCTGGATTTTACACTTTTCTCAGATGGCCCTTTAGACCGGGGGGAAGTGACACTTCATAGTAGTTCGGATTTCCATTGCAAGCTTGCTTGGTTTGCCAAAAAGGGCGTATGTGTTTTTTCCTGAATATATTCAGGAACAAACTCATACGCCCTTTGTTGCCAAGTGCATCATTGTCGATGTTCTGCCTCTTTTCCTATGCTTTAAATGCAAATCCAGTCTACCTCCTGAAATCGGTTTCCTGCAATTCTGCCCCGCTTTCAAGTCCTCTTCGCAGCCTTACTTCAATATATTTTTGGACGTTATCTGTCATTTATAACTCTGCAGGTTTGTGAATTACAGGGCCCCTGAGCTCCTTTCTTCAACTCGCTTTCTTGTGAGCTGGCCGCAAACCCGCAAGACTGCTTCAGGCCCTAATCTGCTTCTGGCAGGGCACGCTGAGCCTTTGGTTAATTCCTCTTCCTGGTGGGAAATGAGTGTTAAATATGCCCGTCCAGACACCTACCTCACTCTCAACCCCTTGGTGATGTGGGTCCTCTGGTTTGTGGCCACTTTTGCTGGGTTCCTCACCTTTCGATGATGTGGCCCCACTAGTGTGAGGACACTCCTGCTTGGTTCTCATCCACGTGGTTATGTGGACCCCCTGGTGAGAGTCTGTTCCTGGCTTTGTTCCTCACCCACCTGTGAGGGAGACCCTCTGCTGATAGGTCACTCCTGCATGGCTGGCACACATTGCCTTGGTGAAGTCAGCCGTGTGGTGGCAGTTGGAGCGTGCTGGGAATCTCTTCCCCCCGGTGATGAGGGCCCTCTTGCATCAGGCCCTGACTGCTGGGCTCACCAACTTTTCTTAGTGAGCCCAGTGATGCTTTGGCACTCCTCTTAGGATCCCATCTCCATGGGGATGTGGGCCTTCTGCTCTGAGGTCCCAACGGCTGGGTTGTTCACATTTTCATGATGTGGGCTCTCTGGTGTTAGTTCACAGAAGCCTGGATCCCATAGCCTCTGTGCTCTTGGCCGCCTGCTGGGAGGTTCCAACTGCTGGATTCCTCACTTTTTTAAATTTTTGGGCCCTCTGTTGTGAGGATCCTCCTGCCTGCCTCACTCCCAGCCCCTTCGTGATGTGTGTCGTCTGGTTTGAGGCCACATGTGCTGGGTTCCTCACCTTTCGATGATGTGGGACCAATGGTCTTAGGAGACTCCTGCCTGGTTCACATCCCCTTGGTGATGTGGGCCCTCTGTTGAGAGTCTGATCCTGGCTGGGTTCCTCACCCATCTGTGAGGTGGGCCGTCTGATGTGAGGTCACTCTTGCCTGGCTTGCTCACCTCGCCTTGTGGACATGAGCCCTCTGGTGGCACTTGGAGCCTGCTGGGAGCCTCCTCTCCTCGGTGATGAGGGCCCTCTGGCATCAGGCCCTAACTGCTGGGCTCCCCACATTTTGTGATGTGTGCCCAGTGGTGCGAGGACACTCCAGCCAGGTTCACATCCCCATTGGGGTGTGGGCCTTCTGCTCTGAGGTCCCAAAGCCTGGGTTGCTCACAGTTTCATGATGTGGGCTCTCTGCTGTTAGTTCACTCCTGCCTGCATCCCATAGCTTCTGTGCTCTGGACCGCCTGCTGGGAGGTTCCAACTGCTGGATTCCTCACCTTTCTTATTCTTTGGGACCTCTGTTTTTAGGCTACTCCTGCCTGCCTCACTCCCGTTCCCTTTGTGATATGTGTCCTCTGATTTGAGGCCACATGTGCTGGGTTCCGCACCTTTCGATGATGTGACCCCACTGGAGGGAAGACAGTCCTGACTGGTTCCCATCCCCTTGCTGATGTGGGCCCTCAGGTGAGAGTCTGATCCTGGCTGGGTTCCTCACCCTTCTGTGAGGTGGGCCCTCTGCTGTGAGGTCAATCATGCCTGTCTGGCACACGTCACCTTGGCGACGTGGGCCCTCTGGTGGCAGTTGGAGTGTGCTGGGATCCTCCTCCCCTCGGTGATGAGGGCCCTCTTGCCTTAGGCCATAACTGCTGGGCTCCCCACATTTTCTGATGTGCGCCAAGTGAGTGAGGAGACTCTTGCCAGGTTCCCATCCCCATGGCGATATGGGCCTTCTGCTCTGAGGTCAAAACGGCTGGCTTGCTCACAGTACCATGATGTGGGCCCTCTGCTGTGAGTTCACTCCGGCAAGGATCCCTTATCATCGGTGCTCTGAGCCGCCTGCTGGGAGGTTCCAACTGCTGGATTCCTCAACATTTTTATTCTATGTGCCCTCTGTTGTGAGGCTCCTCCTGCCTGCCTCACTGCCAGCCCCTTGGTGATGACTGTCCTATGGCTTGAGGCCACATGTGCTGCGTTCCTCACCTTTCGATGATGTGACCCCACTCGTGTGAGGACACTCCTGCCTGGTTCCCATCCCCTTGGTGAGGTGGGCCCTCTGGCGAGAGTCTAATCCTGGCTGGGTTCCTCAACGTTCTGTGAGGTAGGCCCTCTGCTGTGAGGTCACTCCTGCCTGGCTGGCACACGTCACCTTGGAGACGTGAGCCCTCTGGTGGCAGTTGGAGCGTGCAGGGCACCTCCTCCTCTCGGTGATGACGGCCCTCTGGCGTCAGGCCCTAAATGGTGGGCTCCCCACATTTTCTGATGTGCGCCCAGTGGTGCAAGGACACTCCAGCCAGGTTCCCATTCCCATGGGGATGTGGTCCTTCTGCGCTGAGGTCTCAACTCCTGGGTTGCTCACAGTTTTGTGATGTGGGCCCTCTGCTGTGAGTTCACTGTGGCCTGGATCCCATAGCCTCGGTGTTCTGGGCCGCCTGCTGGAAGGTCTAAACGCTGGAATCCTCACGTTTTTTATATTATGTGCCCTGTGTTGTGAGGCTACTCCTGCCTGCCTCACTCCAAGGCCCTTGGTGATGTGGGTCCTCTGGTTTGAGGACACATGTGCTGGGTTCCTCACCTTAAGATGATGAGGCCCCACTGGTGTGAGGATAATCCTGACTGGGTCCCATCCCCTTTGTGATGTGGGCCCTCTGGTGAGAGTCTGATCCTGGCTGGGTTCCTCACCCATCTGTGAGGTGGGCCCTCTACTATCAGGTAACTCTTGCCTGGGTTGCTCACCTCGCCTTGTTGACATGAGCCCTCTGGTGGCAATTGGACCCTGCTGGGAGCCTCCTCAGCTCTGTGATGAGGGCCCTCTGACGTCAGGCCCTAACTGCTGGGCTCCCCAACTTTTCTTAGTGAGCCCAGTGTTGCTCAAGCACTCCTCTTAGGTTCCCATCCCCATGGGGATGTGGGCCTTCTGCTCTGAGGTTCCAACGGCTGGGTTGATCACAATTTCATGATGTGGGCTCTCTGGTGTTAGTTCACTGTGGCCTGGATCCCATAGCCTCTGTGGTCTTGGCTGCCTGCTGGGAGCTTCCCACTGCTCGATTCCTCAACTTTTGTATTCTATGGGTCCTGTGTTGTGATGCTCCTCCTGCCTGCCTCACTCGCAACCCCTTCGTGATGTGGGTCTTCTGGTTTGAGGCCACATGTGCTGGGTTAGGCAACTTTCAATGATGTGGCCCCACTGGTGTGAGGACACTCCTGCCTGGTTCCCATCCCCTTGGTGATGTGGGCCTTCTGGTGACAGTCTTATCCTGGCTGGGTTCCTCACTCTTCTGTGAGGTAGGCCCTCTGCTGTGAGGTCAATCCTGCCTGACTTGCACACATCACCTTGGCGATGTGGGCCCTCTGTTGGCACATGGAACCTGCTGGGAGCCTCCTGCCCTCGGTGATGACGGCCCTCTAGCATCAGGCTCTAACTGCTGGGCTCCCCACGTTTTCTGATGTGAGCCCAGTGATGCCAGGACACTCCTGTCAGGTTCCCATCCCCATGGGGATGTGGGCTTTCTGCTCTGAGGTCCCAATGCCTGGGTTGCTCACAGTTTCATGATGTGGGCTCTCTGCTCTTAGTTCACTCCTGCCTGCATCCCATAGCTTCTGTGCTCTCGGCCGCCTGCTGGGAGGTTCCAAATGCTGGATTCCTCACTTTTTTTATTCTTTGGGCCCTCTGTTTTTAGGCTACTCCTACCTGCCTCACTCCCATCCCCTTTGTGATGTATGTCCTCTGATATGAGGCCACATGTGCTGGGTTCCTCACCTTTCGATGATGTGGCCCCACTGGTGGGAGGACAGTCCTGACTGGTTCCCATCCCCTTGGTGTTGTGGGCCCTCTGGTGAGAGTCTCATCCTGCCTCGGTTCCTCACCCTTCTGTGAGATAGGCCCTCTGCTGTGAGGTCACTACTGCCTGGCTGGCGCATGCCACCTTGTAGACGTGGGCCCTCTGTTGGCAGTTGGAACCTGCTGGGAGTCTCCTCCCCTCAGTTATGAGGGCCCCCTGGCATCAGGCCCTAACTGCTGGGCTCCTAACATTTTCTGATATGTGCTAAGTGGTGCAAAGCCACTCCTGCCAGGTTCCCATCCCAATGGGGATGTGGGCCTTCTGTTCTGAGGTCCCAACAGCTGGGCTGCTCACAGGTTCATGATGTGGGCCCTCTGCTGTGAGTTCACTGCGGCCTGGATCCCATAGCCTCGGTGCTCTGGGCCACTTGCTGGGAGGTTCCAACTGCTGGATTCCTCAACTTTTATATTCTATGGACCCTGTGTTGTGAGGCCAGTCCTGCCAGCCTCATTCCGAACCCCTTGGTGATGTGGTTCCTCTGGTTTGAGGACACATGTGCTGGGATCCTCACCTTTCGATGATGTTGTCCCACTGGTGTGGGGACACTCCTGCCTGGTTCCCATCCCCTTGGTGATGTGGGCCCTCTGGTGAGAGTCTGATCCTGGCTGTGTTCCTCACCCTTCTGTGAGGTGGGCCCTCTGCTGTGAGGTCACTCCTGCCAGGCTGGCACACATCACCTTGGCGACGTTGGCCCTCTGGTGGCAGCTGGAGCCTGCTGGGAGCCTCCTCCTCTCGGTGATGAGTGCCCTCTAGCGTCAGGCCCTAACTTCTGAGCACCCCACGTTTTCTGATGTGAGCCCAGTGATGCCAGGACACTCCTGTCATGTTCCCATCACCATGGGGATGTGGGCCTTCTGCTCTGAGGTCCCAATGTCTGGGTTGCTCACAGTTTCATGATGTGGGCTGTCTGGTGTTAGTTCACTCTGGCCTGGATCCTCTAGCCTCTGTGCTCTGGGCCGCCTGCTGGGAGGTTCCAACTGCTGGATTCCTCACCTTTCTTATTTTTGGGCCCTCTGTTATGAGGCTCCTCCTGCCTGCCTCACTCCCAGCCCCTTGGTGATGGGTGTCCTATGGTTTGAAGCCACATGTTCTGGGTTCCTCACCTTTAGATGATGTGGCCCTACTCATGTGAGGACACTCCTGCCTGGTTCCAATCCATTTGGTGATGTGGGCCCTCTGGTGCGAGTCTGATCCTGACTGGGTTCGTCACACTTCTTTGAGGTGGGCCCTCTGCTGTGAGGTCATTCGTGCCTGGTTGGCACACATCGCCTTGGCGACGTCAGCCCTCTGGTGGCAGTTGGAGCCTGCTGGGAGCCTCCTTCCCTTGGTGATGAGGGTCCTCTGGCGTCAGGCCCTAACTGCTGGTCGCCCAAAATTTTCTGATACGTTCTCAGTGGTGCGAGGACACTCCTACCAGAATTCCATCCCCATGGGGATGTGGGCCTCCTGCTCTGAGGTCCCAATGGCTGGGTTGCTCAGTTTCATGACATGGGCCCTCTTCTGTGAGTTCACTGTGGCCTGGATCCCATGGCCTCGGTGCTCTGGGCCGCCTGCTGGGAGGTTCCAACTGCTGGATTCCTCACTTTTTTATTCTATGGGCCCAGTGTTGTGAGACTACTCCTGCCTGCCTCACTCCGAGGTCCTTGGTGATGTGGGTCCTCTGGTTTGAGGACACATGTGCTGAGTACCTCAGCTTTTGATGATGTGGCCCCACTGATGTGAAGACACTCCTGCCTGGTTCCCATCCCCTTGGTGATGTGGGCCCTCTGGTGAGAGTCTGATGTTGGCTGGGTTTCTCACCCTTCTGTGAGGTGGGACCTCTGCTGTGAGGTAACTCCTGCCTGGCATGCTCACGTTGCCTTGGCAATGTGAGCCCTCAGGTGGCAGTTGGAGCCTGCTGGGAATCTCCTCCCCTCAGGTATGAGAGCTCTGGATAAAACACATATGCCCTTTTTTGCCAAGTGCATTATTTTCCAAGTTCTGTCTCTTTTCCTATGCTTTAAGAGCTACTCCCGTGTACGTTCTGAAATCAGTTTCCAGCAATTCTGCCCCGCATTCAAGTCCTCTTCGCAGCCTTACTTCAGTATAATTTTGGATGATAGCTGTCATTTATAACTCCACAGGTTTCTGAATTACAGTGCCCCTGAGCTCCTTTCTTCAACTCGCTTTCTTGTGAGCTGGCCGCAACACCGCAGGATCTCCTCAGGCCCTAATCAAGTTCCAGCATGGCACGCGGAGCCTTTGGTTCATTTATCTTCCTGGTGGGAAATGAGAGTTAAATTTGCCCGTCCAGACACCTACAGATAGTCTCCCATTGCTTCTCCTTATTCCTGTTCATCTTCCGAAGAAATTGCAAACTGGGCCAAACAGGAGGTTAAAGGCACTGACTCTCCAAGTGGGGAGAGTGTTAGTAAAGCGTCTGGAATGTTGCACCCGAGTACCAGGGGACGAAAACTGAGACACATTTGAACACGTTTCCCGATCACACGGTGGATCATACACTCCGTTCCACATGCATGTTTTAGCTGAAGGAAGAATCCCTTAAACCTGGAGAGTTGAGACCCATGGAATGGGTACCATGCAATATGACTTCAAAGGGTCTGCATTTGCTCACCGAACCTCACCAATCCTATCACTGCTGCGTTTATGCTGCTGTACACACGCTTGATTCTCTTTCGGAGACATATAAATTCAAAGGTTTTAAGATTCTTACTAGTCAGGTATATTCTTAGGCGTTTAATATGGGGTGTTGAGTCCACTTCGTTGAGCAAGGAGTAGCTCTTGTCTATTACATATTTGGCTTATGGAACGGTATCTGTGCTAATTTCAATCTCTGGTTTCATGCAGCACCCCAACTCACCTTTCCCCTTAAGCAAGCATAAGTTGGTTTTCTACATTTGAGACCCTGTTCTGTTTTGTAATTCAGTTCCTGTGTAGCCAAGTTTACATTCCGTGTATTAGGGATATCTTATGATGTTCCTTTTTCTGTGTGACTTATTTCACTTAGAATCATCGTACCTGAATCCACTCATTATGCTGCTATGGGCCTGATGACATAGATTTCATTGCTGAGTGATATTGCATTGTACGTAAGTACCACAACTTCTGTATCCATTTTTCGCTTTCTGTGATATTGAACTTGTACGGTAAACGAGGTTCTTGTAAACAGAGCCGTCCCAAACTTTGGGGTGGCTGTGTCTTTTTGATTTTAATTTCCCTAAGCTATAGGACCATAAGTGGAAGTGCCCTAGGCTCTGTTGCCTTGTTTTTTGGATGTTTCAGGAAACACCATACACTTCTCCAGAGTGGCTGCTGGCAATTTACATGCCGCCCATCAGCATAACAAGGCTCCCAGTTCTCCATGGCCTGTCCTGCCTTTCTGGATTTTACACTTTTTTCAGATGGCCCTTTTGACCGGGGGGCAGTGAGACTTCATTGTAGTGCAGATTTCCTTTGCAAGCTTGCTTGGTTGGCCAAAAAGGGCGTATGCGTTTTTTCCTGAATATATTCAGGAAAAAACGCATACGCCCTTTTTGGCCAAGTGCATCATTGTGGACGTTCTGCCTCTTTTCCTATGCTTTACATGCAATTCCAGTCTACCTCCTGAAATCGGTTTCCTGCAATTCTGCCCCGCTTTCAACTCCTCTTGGCAGCCTAATTCAATATATTTTTGGAAGATAGCTGTCATTTATAACTCTGCAGGTTTGTGAATTACAGTGCCCCTGAGCTCCTTTCTTCAACTCGCTTTCTTGTGAGCTGGCCGCAACACCGCAGGATTGCTTCAGGCCCTAGTTTGGTTCCCGCACGGCATGCTGAGACTTTGGTTAATTCCTCTTCCTGGTGGGAAATGAGAGTTAAATTTGCCCGTATAGACACCTCCAGCTAGTCTCTCCTTGGTTCTCCATCTTCCTGTTCATCTTCCACAGAAACTGCAAACTGGGCCAAACAGGAGGTTAAAGGCAGTGACTCTCCAAGTGGGGAGAGTGTTAGTAAAGCGTCTGGAATGTTGTTCCCGAGTACCAGGGGATGAAAATTGAGACACATTTGAACACGTTTTCCGATCACACGGTGGATCATACTCTGGGTTCCACATGCATGTTTTAGCTGAAGGAAGAATCCCTTAAACCTGGAGAGTTGAGACCCATGGAATGGGTACCACGCAGTATGACTTCAAAGGGTCTGCATTTGCTCACCGAACCTCACCAATCCTATCACTGCTGCGTTTATGCCGCTGTACACACACTTGATTCTCTTTTGGAGACATATAAATCCATAGGTTTTAAGATTCTTACTAGTCAGGTATATTCTTAGGCGTTTAATATGGGGTGTTGAGTCCACTTCGTTGAGCAAGGAGTAGCACTTGTTTATTACATATTTGGCTTATGGAACGGTATCTGTGCTAATTTCAATCTCTTGTTGTATGCAGCACCCCAACTCACCTTTCCCCTTAAGCAAGCATAAGTTGGTTTTCTACATTTGACACCCTGTTCTGTTTAGTAATTCAGTTCCTGTGTAGCCAAGTTTACATTCCGTGTAGTAGTGATATCTTATGATGTTTCTTTTTCTGTGTGACTTATTTCACTTAGAATCATCGTACCTGAATCCACTCATTATGCTGCTATGTGCCTGATGACATAGATTTCATTGCTGAGTGATATTGCATTGTACGTAAGTACCACAACTTCTTTATCCATTTTTCGCTTTCTGTGATATTGAACTTGTACGGTGAACAAGGTTCTTGTAAACAGAGCCGTCCCAAACTTTGGGGTGGCTGTGTCTTTTTGATTTTAATTTCCCTAAGCTATAGGACCATAAGTGGAAGTGCCCTAGGCTCTGTTGCTTTGTTTTTTGGATGTTTCAGGAAACACCATACACTTCTCCAGAGTGGCTGCTGGTAATTTACATCCCGCCCATCAGCATAACAAGGCTCCCAGTTCTCCATGGCCTGTCCTGCCTTTCTGGATTTTACACTTTTTTCAGATGGCCCTTTAGACCGGGGGGCAGTGAGACTTCATTGTAGTGCAGATTTCCTTTGCAAGCTTGCTTGGTTGGCCAAAAAGTGCGTATGCGTTTTTTCCTGAATATATTCAGGAAAAAACGCATACGCCCTTTTTGGCCAAGTGCATCATTGTGGACGTTCTGCCTCTTTTCCTATGCTTTACATGCAATTCCAGTCTACCTCCTGAAATCGGTTTCCTGCAATTCTGCCCCGCTTTCAACTCCTCTTGGCAGCCTTACTTCAATATATTTTTGGACGATAGCTGTCATTTTTAACTCTGCAGGTTTGTGAATTACAGTGCCCCTGAGCTCCTTTCTTCAACTCGCTTTCTTGTGAGCTGGCCGCAACACCGCAGGATTGCTTCAGGCCCTAGTTTGTTTCCGGCACGGCATGCTGAGCCTTTGGTTAATTCCTCTTCCTGGTGGGAAATGAGAGTTAAATTTGCCCGTCCAGACAGCTCCAGCTAGTCTCTCATTGGTTCTCCCTATTCCTGTTCATTTTCCACAGAAATTGCAAACTGGGCCAAACAGGAGGTTAAAGGCACTGACTCTCCAAGTGGGGAGAGTGTTAGTAAAGCGTCTGGAATGTTGCACCCGAGTACCAGGGGACGTAAACTGAGACACATTTGAACACGTTTTCCGATCACACGGTGGATCATACTCTGGGTTCCACATGCATGTTTTAGCTGAAGGAAGAATCCCTTAAACATGGAGAGTTGAGACCCATGGAATGGGTACCATGCAATATGACTTCAAAGGGTCTGCATTTGCTCACCGAACCTCACCAATCCTATCACTGCTGCGTTTATGCCACTGTACACACGCTTGATTCTCTTTGGGTGACATATAAATCCATAGTTTTTAAGATTCTTACTAGTTAGGTATATTGTTAGGTGTTTAATATGGGGTGTTGAGTCCACTTCGTTGAGCAAGGAGTAGCACTTGTCTATTATATATTTGGCTTATGGAACGGTATCTGTGCTAATTTCAATCTCTTGTTGTATGCAGCACCCCAACTCACCTTTCCCCTTAAGCAAGCATAAATTGGTTTTCTACATTTGACACTCTGTTCTGTTTAGTAATTTAGTTCCTGTGTAACCAAGTTTACATTCCGTGTAGTAGTGATATCTTATGATGTTTCTTTTTCTGTGTGACTTATTTTTTTATTTTTTTATTTATTTTTTTTTTTGCGGTACGTGGGCCTCTCACTGTTGTGGTTTTTCCCATTGCGGAGCACAGGCTCTGGACGCGTAGGCTCAGCGGCCATGGCTCACAGGCCCAGCCGCTCCGCGGCATGTGGGATCTTCCCGGAGCGGGGCACGAACCCATGTCCTCTGCATCGGCAGGCGGACTCTCAACCACTGCGCCACCAGGTAAGCCCTGTGTGACTTATTTCACTTAGAATCATCGTACCGGAATCCACTCATTATCCTGCTACGGGCCTGATGACATAGATTTCATTGCTGAGTGATATTGCATTGTACGTAAGTACCACAACTTCTTTATCCATTTTTCGCTTTTTGCGATATTGAACTTGTACCGTAAACGAGGTTCTTGTAAACAGAGCCATCCCAACCTTTGGGGTGGCTGTGTCTTTTTGATTTTAATTTCCCTAAGCTATAGGACCATAAGTGGAAGTGCCCTAGGCTCTGTTGCTTAGTTGTTTGGATGTTTCAGGAAACACCATACACTTCTCCAGAGTGGCTGTTGGCAATTTACATCTCGCCCATCAGCATAACAAGGCTCCCAGTTCTCCATGGCCTGTCCTGCCTTTCTGGATTTTACTCTTTTTTCAGAAGGCCCTTTGACCGGGGGGCAGTGAGACTTCATTGTAGTGCAGATTTCCTTTGCGAGCTTGCTTGGTTGGCCAGAAAGGGCGTATGCGTTTCTTCCTGAATATATTCAGGAAAGAACGCATACGCCCTTTTTGGCCAAGTGCATCATTGTCGACGTTCTGAGTCTTTTCATATGTTTTCAGTGCAATTCCAGTCTACCTCCTGAAATAGGTTTCCTGCAGTTCTGCCTTGCTCTCAGTGCCTCTTCATAGCCTTACTTCAATATACTTTTGGAAAATAGTTGGCCTTTATAACTCTGCAGGTTTTTGAATTGCAGTGGCCCTTAGCTCCATTTTTCAGCTCTTATTTTTGTGATCTTGCCTCATATCCACAGGATTTCTTCAGGCCCTATTCTTCTTCTGGGGCGCCTTGCTCTGCCTTTGGTTAATTCTTCTTCCTGAATTGAAATTAGAGTGACATGTGCCCATTGAAACCGCTACAGCTATTTTCTCACTGGTTCCCCCTATTCCCATTCATCCTCCGCACTAACTGCAGACTGTGCGATACCGGAACTTAAAGGCATTGACTCTCCATGTGGAGATGTTTTTAGTAAAGTGGCTGGAATGTTGATCCGGAGCCCCAGGAGAGGAAAATGAGGTGCATTTTAGAAACCTTTCCCGATCATATGGTATACCATCCGCTGGATTTCCCATGCATGGTTTAGCTGTAGGAAGATTCCCTTCAACTTGGAGTGTTGGGACCCTTGGAATAAGTAGCATGAAGTATTGCATTAAACTTTCGGCAGTTGCTCACCAAAGCTCTCCAATCCTTTCAGCCCCAAGTGTCCAGCCTTATGTCTTATCCAGCTGTGGGTTTATATGTGGTCATTCCAGGTTGCATCACAGCCCCTGAGCGAATTTTGTAAGAATTTTTCTCTCTTTCATTGTTTCTGCGTTTTGGTTTTAAAATTTATTTCTATAATGGGGTTTAGCTCATTTTCACTGCTGTGTTTGTGCCGCTCTGCTCACACTTGATTCCCTTATGGAGATATATCAATACATGGGTTTTAAGATTCTTATTACTCAGATATATTTCTCTGCGGTTTATAGGGTGTGTTGAGGCCAGTTCATTGAGCAAGGTGTAGATCTTGTCTGATACCTATTTGGTTTATTGAACGGTATCTGTGCTAATTTCAAACTCTGGTTTTATGCATCACCCCACCTCTCCTTTCCCCTTAAGCTGACATAAGTGTGTTTTCTAAATGTGAGACACTGTTCTGTTTTGTAATTCATTTTTTGTGCAGCCATATTTATCCTCCCTCTATAAGTGATATCTTATGATATGTTTCTTTTTCTGTTTGACTTATTTCAAGTAGTATTATCGGACCTCAATCCACTCTTTATCCTTCTACTAGCCTTATTACATTGATTTCATGGTGAAGAGATATTCCATTGTACATAAGTACCACATTTTCTTTATCCATTGTTCTCTTTCCTGGGATATTTAAGGTGTACTGAAGTTGAGGTTCTTGTAAACAGAGTAGCCCTAAACTGTGGTGTGCTTGTGTCTTGTTGATTTTTAGACTTCCCTAGATATACTCCCGTGATTGGAAGTGCCCTATGCTCTGTCGCTCTGTTTTTTAGATGATTTAGGAACCACCATACACTTCTCCAGAGTGGCTCTCGGCAGTTCACACACTGTCCATCAGCGTATAAAGGCTCCCTGTTCTCCATGGCCTGTCCTGCATTTCTGGTTTTTACAATTTTTTCGGATGGCCCTTTTGACCGGTGGGAAATGAGACTTCTTTGTTGTGCACATTTGCATTGCTTGCTTGCTTGGTTGCCCATAAAGTGCGTATGCGTTTTTTCCTGGATATATTCAGGAAAAAACGCATACTCCCTTTTGGGCCAACTGCATCATTGTCGAAATTCTGCCGCTTTTCATGTGCTTTAAAGGCGAGTCCAATCTATCTCTTGAAATCTGTTTCTTGCAATTCTGTCTTGCATTCAGATCCTCTTCTTTGCCTTACCTCAACATATTTTTGGACGTTAGTTTTCATTTATAACTCTGCAGGTTTGTGAATTGCAGTGACCCTGAGCTCCATTTTTTAAGTTGCTCTTTTGTGAGCTGGCCTCAAAACCGCAGGATTGCTTCAGGCCCTATTTTGGCTCCGGCGAGGCGGGCTGAGCCTTTTTTTAATTCTTATTCTTAATGGGAAATTAGAGTGACATGTGCCCGTCCAAACCCCTACAACTATTCTCTCATTGGTTCCCCCTGTTCCCGTTCATCCTCCTCACAATTTGCAAAATGTGTGAAACAGAAGTTTAAATGTGCTGATTCTCTAAGTGGGGAGATTCTAAGTAACGTGGCTGGAATGATGAACAGGAGCACCAGGAGAGGATAAATGAGGTGCATTTTAGACACATCTCCCGATCACATGGTGTACAGTCCTCTGGGTTTTCCATGCATGTTTTAGCTGTAGGAAGATTCCTTGAACCTGCAGATTTGGGACCCATTGAATGGGTACCAGGTAGTATTACTTTAAAGGGTGTGCATTTCCTCACCCAACCTCACATTTCTCTTAGCGCGAACAGTTTCCAGCCTTATGTCTCATCCTGCTGTGGGTCTAGATGTGTTCAATCCATGTTGCATCACCGTCCCTGAGGAAAAGTTGTAAGAGGTTTTCTCTGTCTCTCTGTCGTTTATTTTTTTCAATTTATTACTATGTTGTTTACAGCTGATTTTCAAAGCTCTGTTTCTTGCTGCTGTACATCCACTTGATTCACGTACAGAGAGACATCAATAATTTCTTTTTCAGATTCTTACCAGTCATAGATATTCTTTTCCGGTGACTTGAGTGTGCTGAGTGCAGTTCTTTTAGCTACCGTGTAGGCCTTGTTGATTATCAGTTTGGTATTTGGAATGGTATCTTTGCTAATTTCAACCTCCTGGATGATGCCTCACCCCTCCCCACCTTTCCCGTTTAGCAGCCTTACGCGTGTTTTCTACATATTTATGTCACTTAGAATGATCATACGTAACTCCTCCGGAGTTGTTACAACTGGCCATATTTCATTGATTTCCAGGCTGAGTAATATTCCACTCTACATAAGTACCACATCTCTATCCATTTTTTCCCTCCAGAGACATTTAAGTTATATCCTAGTCGAGGATCTTTTAAACAGAGAAGCAGTAAACATTGGGGTGCCTGTGTCCTCTCGATTTTTGTTTTTCCCAAGATATACGCCCATGAGTGCAAGTGCCCTATGCTCTGTAGCTCATTTTTTAGATGCTTTAGTAAACACAATACACTTCTCCAGAATGGCCGTTGGCAATATACATTTCCACTATAAGCCTCACAGGGCTCCCTCTTCTCCTTGCCCTGTCCTGCATTTCTGGCGTTTACACTTTATGAGGATGGCTCTTCTGACTGATGCGAAGTGATATCTTTTGTAGTATTGATTTCCAGTGCCCACCTGTTTGGTTGGCTAAAAAAGTGTATGCCCTTTTCTTGAATATATACAGAAAAAAACGCATACAGCCTTTTTGGCCAACTGCAATGTCGGCAATGTTCAGCCCCTTTTCTTGTGCTTAATGGCGAGTCCTTTCTACCTCCTCAAATCCCTTTCCTGCCATTCTCCCTTGCTTGCCAATCCTTTTCTCTGACTTTCCTCAAGACATTTTTCAGTGATAGATATTTTCAACTCTGCAGTTTCGTGAATTTTACTGCCCCTGAGTTCCATTGTTCAACTTGTGTTTATGGGAACTGGCCACAAAGCAGTGGGATTTCCTCAAGCCCTATACTGTTTCCATGGGCAACCCTAGCCTTTGGTCAATTCATCTTCCTGATTGGAAATTAGAGTGACATGTGCCTGTCTGAACACCTAGGACTTGTCTCTCATTGTTCCTCATCCTTCCGCTTCATCCTCTGGACAAATTCCAAACTGTACGCAACAGGATGTTGACAGTGTTGACATCTCCAAGTGGGGAGACTGTTAGTAAAGACGCTGGAGGGGTGAACCCGAGCACCAGGAGATGAGGAGATGAGATGCCTTTTCCAAACTCTTCCCGATCAGACGGTATACCATCCTCTGGATGTGACAGACATGTTTTAGCAGTAGGAAGAGTCCCATTCATGTAAGGAGAACACCAGGGCTTTTTCAAAATCAGTGTCTCCCCGAAACCCAAACTGGGGAGTTTTTTAAGCTACGGCTACACATATGTTCATTAAGGGCCTTGGGAAGTAGGCAGAGTCCAAACTTTAGATGACTGAAGTCTTCAGGGTCAGAAGCACTCACCACCGGCTTCCCTTAGGTTACACTTTAACTGTCATTGATAGATGATGTCAATAAAAATATCTATTCTTTTTCCGATTATTTCCCCTTATAGGTTATTGCACAATATTGAGTGTAGTTCCCTGTGCTATACAGTAGTTCCTTGTTGATGATCTATTTTATACATAGCAGTGTGTATGTGTTAATTCCAAACTGTTAATTTATCCCTCCTCCCACCTTTCCCCTTTGGTAATAATAAATTATAAGATTTTATACTTCTCAGAAATGGGGGAGCTGAAAGAGAGGTATCATTTTCAATGGAAAAGCATTTAAAACAAGATTGAAGCTTTAACCAAGATTATTAGATGTACATCCTTGGAAAGAAATCACTTCATTTCTCTAATATTGACCTGACAAATAAGACAAACCTTTTCACTGAACTTGCTTATAATAAAGTGATGGAAATATCAAATGGAAGTGTTAGAAACATCTTATTTTACCCGAGCCTTATAAACTGTTCTATGTTAACTACAGTTTGGCTCACACATCTGTTCACTGAAGTTACAATAGTCTCAATTTCTGTTACTGATCCTCCAGAGTGGACCCCAACAAGGGTCCCCCTGCCCAGTGTCATTGGGGCCAACAGATCGAGACTGAGTTTGGTTCCCAAGCAAAGGAAACTTTATATTTTCATCAGAGAATGGAGAGGTGAGAGCATGCACTACCCCGTGGGCTGTGGGCTGGGCTGCTGTGTAGAGATCCTGTCAGAGTCAGTGGGAGGGAGGGGGCGGAGCTCTCAAGGGCCGGGTTGGCTGCAGCTCAGGCTCTATATCTCGGAGTCTGCACTGGGCCCCAGGAGCTGAGGTGTCGACCCAGCCATTCTGCACCAGGAAATCTGGTCTGAAGTGCCGGGTGTGGAACCTCTGCATGCGGGACCCTAGGAGCACGTGAAATTAGACAAAGCACAAAGGATAAAAAAGGTCAGACTTGACTTTATTGCCCACATTCTATTTTTATCTCCCAGGGATTTTTAATGGGCTTTGCTGGGGACAAACCCCTCCTCTGCCTTTTGTCCCGTTCCTCATTCTTGGAGTGCTGAGGGTGCAGACCCTTCTTCTGTAACTGCTGAGTGCTGAGTTGGGAGCCCTCATACCAGGGGACGAGGGTCAGAACTTCTCCCCAGCAGCCTCCAGGTGACGTTGATTGGCCCCAGGACCCCTGCCTCCCTGCTCGTCCGCCTGAGCACCAGCATTGGAAGTGTTATAGATTCTAATGACCTTTAAGGGTCCAGGAAAGAGATGTGCAGAGACGCTGTGGGGGCCGGTTTCACCCCGCCCCACATTTGTTCGGCCACCTTAGGCTGACCGTTTCTGCCAGCCTAGATGCTCTGACCAGTAGTCTGCTCTTTCTTCAATTAGGCCCCTGAATTAACGTAAAAACAGCACCAGGTGTCAGAGCCCTGCCCGCTCAACTCCCAGACAGTCCAGGGTCAGTGGTGATCAAGGACCATGATGGCCACTGAGTCAACAGCCTTTTGAAGTAAACAGGAGTCCAGCCGGTCTTATTGGCCACCATCATCACGGTGTCTGTAGGCTTTTCTATGGTGACGGTGTGATATACGGTTCCCCCGCCAAGATTATTAGCTCCCCTCCGGGTGCAGGAAGTCCTGCAAGCAGTAGTCTACTCCTTCGGGACACACTATTGTTGTTTTATGAGAGAAACTCCAGGTCAAGTGATGTTCACACGAGTCGTCATGGTGCCCTGTTGCCCCCGGTTATCTCTCTGGATGTTGGAGTTGGAGGGCCTCCTCACTCGAGGTCGGTGTGCCCACGGAGCGAACCCTGCAACTTCAGGGCATGGTTGGTGATTAGGATCACCACGTGGGGTCCTTTTCCCTTAGGAGGGAGGTGGCCTTTTGGGCTGCTGATTTCCAGGTTTTTAGATACCGCCAGTATCTTGGCCAGATGTGGCAGTGGGCCAAGCCCCTTGGTGACTGTAGTTTATCCTACCTGGATGGCATTCTTGCGTTGTTCCATTTCAAGTGGTCCCAGTTTTTGCACTAATTCTCCAATGGCGATTCACCTTTCACCGGGAATGGAAAGGTCAAAGGGTTTAGCTCAATTAGGGAGTTCCAGGGCAAGGGTCTGAATTGACTGCTCTTTCCATTCTTGAAAGGCCACTTCTGGATTCTGTTCAAAAGGATCATCATCTTTTCCTTTCAGTGTTTCATATAGAGGCCCAGCTAGTAGACTGTAGTTAGGGATCCAGAAGCAGCAAACCCTGGCCTCCCCAGGAACCCCTAAGCTGTCTTCTAGTTTTAGAAAGGGGTAAGGCTGCAAATGGTTTCTTCCCTTTCCTGGGATGGGCTTCTCTGACCTTGTGTGAGAATGAAGCCCAGGCAGGTCACTGCAGTCTGTGATATTTGAGCTTTTTCTTGGACAACTTCTATCCTTTATTGGCTTGGTAGTTCAGAGGCCTCCTTAGTAGGGCTGGCGATCAGAATGTCGTCTGCATATTGAAGGAGGGTTTCCTTTTCCAGAGGTAGAACTTTTCGGTCGTTAGCTAAGCTTTCCCCAAAGATGGTGTGGGAATTTTTGAACCCTTGGGGCAAGACGGCCCGGAAGTATTGTTTTAGTTGTATGTTGAGTCCTGCCACTCACAAGCCAAAATTTCTTGTGACTCTGGGACTAATGGAATACAAAAGAAGGCATCATTGAAGACTAATACAGAATACCATGTCCTGGTGGTTGGTAGAATGACCAGCAGGGTGTAGGGATCAGGAGCAACTGGAGGTATATCCTCGGTGGCTTCACTGACTGTCCTGACATCCTTTACCAGGTCCCCAGCAGCCCATGGGGCTCTCGTGGTCAGGCCAATCCCAGGATATGGAGCTCTCCTGGGCAGGTACCCCACCCCCAACCCAGCCCACGGGGCTCTCATGGTCAGGCCCCTCCCAGGATACAGAGCTACCCTTGCAGGTACCGTGGCAGGGCTGGGCACACAGGAACCATGCACATAGCCCTCATTGAAGAGCACCCCCAGCTCACCTGTCGCTCAGAGCTGACACAGAGCACCTCAGAGCAGGACTTGAACTAACAAACAGCAGCTCCGACAGGTCTGTGACCCTGGGCATCACTCTGTGTGGCCTCCCTCCACCTGGTCTTCCAGAGACTTCCACTGCACCCAGGGCACCAGACCTCTGTCTCCAACCACCACCCACCCCTCCTCTCCCTGACTCCTGGGTTCCTCTCATTAGGAGAGGGTTTTCTTGAAGTTGTCTCCCACTCATGGGCCAGATAAAATGATTAGAAAACAAGCCAAAGCTGCAGCCCCTTGTCTATCCTGACTCTCAGGAGCCCACACCTGTTCCTTGGACCTGGCCGGTTCAGCAAGTTCCATTTTCTGCAACTGTGAGCCCCTGAGGGGTGATGATTGGCTGACCTGGGCAGCCTTACCATGCCGGCCAGCCCTCCCCAGGTGTGCCTGGGTTGAGATCAATATAAATACCACTCCAGGCAGCAAAAGCCCCTGCAGCTGTGCCTGACGCCATTTTCTCTGCCCTGTCAGCAGTCTCGGGGCTGGGCTGGTGGGAGGGAGTGAGAGGCCACGGCTTTGTGGGTGGCCCAGTGTGAGTGGGGCTCTGCTGGACTTTCTGCAGCAGTTGCCAGGCTGCCACCTGCTAAAGAAGAGGATGTGTCACCCATACCTGCTGCTGGAATTTCTCCCTGGGCAGAGGTGAGGAAGGAAAAAAGCAGTGGGGGCAGGGACAGGACGGGTATCTCAGGCAGGGAAATGGAAATCTTCCAGAAGAGCACCCAGGGCCAGGACCATCCTGGCTGGCCTGCAGGCACCAAGTCAGCTGGCATGCTGTCACTCGTGTGGCTCCATGGCCCTTCCTCTAGGCTTTCAAGTCCTTGTATATATTCAGGTGTTTTACCTGGGAAGGGCGGGAACAGTTCAGCAGCAACTGGCCTGGGGTTCAGCTCACGTTTACTCACAGATGCCTCGGCACGGTGCCCCAGCTTTGCAATGAGGACGCTTGTTGTGTGGGGGCTGCTGGCTGAATGGGAGACGATTCCCCACCACTGACCAACTTCAGAATTGTTTACAACTGGAGCAAGTGCCCTGATACGGTTTTCCTCTGAGTAACTGGTGGGTTCTGTTTTTTTTTTCTCTTTTTCGTTTTTGGTTCAAGGTAGATTTTATTCCTCTTTTTTGTATTTACAGATATAAGCATGGAAATAATTTATTCATATAAATACATGTATGTGAAGGGAATAATTGTTTTTTCTGTTTTATTTTTTAAATTTTATTTCTTTTTAATTTTGAATTTTATTTTATATTTTTATACAGCAGGTTCTCATTGGTTATCTATTTTATACATATAAATGTTTACATGCCAATCCCAATCTCTCAACTCCTCCCACCACCACCCCTCCAAGAGCTTTCCCCCCTTGTTGTCCATACGATTGTTGTCTACATCTGTTGCTCTATTTATGCCTTGCAAAACGGTTAATCTGTACAGTTTTTCTAGGTTCCACATATATGCATGAATATACAAGATTTGTTTTTCTCTTTCTGACTTACTTCACTCTGTATGACAGTCTCTAGATCCATCGACGTCTCTACAAATGACCCAATTTCATTCCTTTCATGGCTTAGTAATATTCCATTTTATATATGTACCACATCTTTATGCATTCGTCTGTCTGTGGGCATTTAGGTTGCTTCCATTACCTCGATATTGTAAATAGTGATGCAATGAACATTGCGGTGAATGTCTCTTTTTGATTTATGGTTTTGTCTGGGTATATGTCCAGTCCTGGGATTGCTGTATCATATGGTAATTCTATTATTAGTGTCTTAAGAAACTCCATATTGTTCTCCATAGTGACTGTATCAATTTATATTCCCAACAATAGTGGAAGAGGCTTCCTTTTCTCCACACCCTTTCCAGCATTTGTTGTTTGTAGATTTTCAGATGATGCCCATTCTAACAGGTGTGAGGTGATACCTCATTGTTGAGTCCATTTCATTGAGCAAGGGGTAGGTCTTGTCTATTACGTATTTGGCTTATGGAACGGTATCTGTGCTAATTTCAAACTCTGGTTTTATGCAGCACCCCAACTCACCTTTCCCCTTAAGCAAGCATAAGTTGGTTTTCTAAACTTGAGACCCTGTTCTGTTTTGTAATTCAGTTCATGTGTAGCCAAGTTTACATTCCGTGCATTAGTGATACCTTATGATGTTTCTTTTTCTGTGTGACTTATTTCACTTAGAATCATCATGCCTCAATCCACTCATTATGCTGGTACAGGCCTGGTGACACAGATTTCATTGCTGAGTGGTATTCTGTTGTACATAAGTACCGCAACTTCTTTATCAATTATTTGTTCTCTGGGATATTTAACTTGTACTGTAGAAGAGGCTCCTGTAAACAGAGCCGTTGTAAATTTTGGGGTGGCTGTGTCTTTTTGATTTTAATTTCCCTAAGCTATAGGACCATAAGTGGAAATGCCCTAGACCCTGTTGCTTTGTTTTTCAGATGTATCAGGAAACACCACACACTTCTCCAGAGTGGCTGTTGGCAATGTACATCCCGCCCATCAGCATAACAAGGCTCCTTTTTCCCCATGGCCTGTCTTGCCTTTCTGGATTTTACACTTTTCTCAGATGGCCCTTTAGACCGGGGGGAAGTGACACTTCATAGTAGTTCGGATTTCCATTGCAAGCTTGCTTGGTTTGCCAAAAAGGGCGTATGTGTTTTTTCCTGAATATATTCAGGAACAAACTCATACGCCCTTTGTTGCCAAGTGCATCATTGTCGATGTTCTGCCTCTTTTCCTATGCTTTAAATGCAAATCCAGTCTACCTCCTGAAATCGGTTTCCTGCAATTCTGCCCCGCTTTCAAGTCCTCTTCGCAGCCTTACTTCAATATATTTTTGGACGTTATCTGTCATTTATAACTCTGCAGGTTTGTGAATTACAGGGCCCCTGAGCTCCTTTCTTCAACTCGCTTTCTTGTGAGCTGGCCGCAAACCCACAAGACTGCTTCAGGCCCTAATCTGCTTCTGGCAGGGCACGCTGAGCCTTTGGTTAATTCCTCTTCCTGGTGGGAAATGAGTGTTAAATATGCCCGTCCAGACACCTACCTCACTCTCAACCCCTTGGTGATGTGGGTCCTCTGGTTTGTGGCCACTTTTGCTGGGTTCCTCACCTTTCGATGATGTGGCCCCACTAGTGTGAGGACACTCCTGCTTGGTTCTCATCCACGTGGTTATGTGGACCCCCTGGTGAGAGTCTGTTCCTGGCTTTGTTCCTCACCCACCTGTGAGGGAGACCCTCTGCTGATAGGTCACTCCTGCATGGCTGGCACACATTGCCTTGGTGAAGTCAGCCGTGTGGTGGCAGTTGGAGCGTGCTGGGAATCTCTTCCCCCCGGTGATGAGGGCCCTCTTGCATCAGGCCCTGACTGCTGGGCTCACCAACTTTTCTTAGTGAGCCCAGTGATGCTTTGGCACTCCTCTTAGGATCCCATCTCCATGGGGATGTGGGCCTTCTGCTCTGAGGTCCCAACGGCTGGGTTGTTCACATTTTCATGATGTGGGCTCTCTGGTGTTAGTTCACAGAAGCCTGGATCCCATAGCCTCTGTGCTCTTGGCCGCCTGCTGGGAGGTTCCAACTGCTGGATTCCTCACTTTTTTAAATTTTTGGGCCCTCTGTTGTGAGGATCCTCCTGCCTGCCTCACTCCCAGCCCCTTCGTGATGTGTGTCGTCTGGTTTGAGGCCACATGTGCTGGGTTCCTCACCTTTCGATGATGTGGGACCAATGGTCTTAGGAGACTCCTGCCTGGTTCACATCCCCTTGGTGATGTGGGCCCTCTGTTGAGAGTCTGATCCTGGCTGGGTTCCTCACCCATCTGTGAGGTGGGCCGTCTGATGTGAGGTCACTCTTGCCTGGCTTGCTCACCTCGCCTTGTGGACATGAGCCCTCTGGTGGCACTTGGAGCCTGCTGGGAGCCTCCTCTCCTCGGTGATGAGGGCCCTCTGGCATCAGGCCCTAACTGCTGGGCTCCCCACATTTTGTGATGTGTGCCCAGTGGTGCGAGGACACTCCAGCCAGGTTCACATCCCCATTGGGGTGTGGGCCTTCTGCTCTGAGGTCCCAAAGCCTGGGTTGCTCACAGTTTCATGATGTGGGCTCTCTGCTGTTAGTTCACTCCTGCCTGCATCCCATAGCTTCTGTGCTCTGGACCGCCTGCTGGGAGGTTCCAACTGCTGGATTCCTCACCTTTCTTATTCTTTGGGACCTCTGTTTTTAGGCTACTCCTGCCTGCCTCACTCCCGTTCCCTTTGTGATATGTGTCCTCTGATTTGAGGCCACATGTGCTGGGTTCCGCACCTTTCGATGATGTGACCCCACTGGAGGGAAGACAGTCCTGACTGGTTCCCATCCCCTTGCTGATGTGGGCCCTCAGGTGAGAGTCTGATCCTGGCTGGGTTCCTCACCCTTCTGTGAGGTGGGCCCTCTGCTGTGAGGTCAATCATGCCTGTCTGGCACACGTCACCTTGGCGACGTGGGCCCTCTGGTGGCAGTTGGAGTGTGCTGGGATCCTCCTCCCCTCGGTGATGAGGGCCCTCTTGCCTTAGGCCATAACTGCTGGGCTCCCCACATTTTCTGATGTGCGCCAAGTGAGTGAGGAGACTCTTGCCAGGTTCCCATCCCCATGGCGATATGGGCCTTCTGCTCTGAGGTCAAAACGGCTGGCTTGCTCACAGTACCATGATGTGGGCCCTCTGCTGTGAGTTCACTCCGGCAAGGATCCCTTATCATCGGTGCTCTGAGCCGCCTGCTGGGAGGTTCCAACTGCTGGATTCCTCAACTTTTTTATTCTATGTGCCCTCTGTTGTGAGGCTCCTCCTGCCTGCCTCACTGCCAGCCCCTTGGTGATGACTGTCCTATGGCTTGAGGCCACATGTGCTGCGTTCCTCACCTTTCGATGATGTGACCCCACTCGTGTGAGGACACTCCTGCCTGGTTCCCATCCCCTTGGTGAGGTGGGCCCTCTGGCGAGAGTCTAATCCTGGCTGGGTTCCTCAACGTTCTGTGAGGTAGGCCCTCTGCTGTGAGGTCACTCCTGCCTGGCTGGCACACGTCACCTTGGAGACGTGAGCCCTCTGGTGGCAGTTGGAGCGTGCAGGGCACCTCCTCCTCTCGGTGATGACGGCCCTCTGGCGTCAGGCCCTAAATGGTGGGCTCCCCACATTTTCTGATGTGCGCCCAGTGGTGCAAGGACACTCCAGCCAGGTTCCCATTCCCATGGGGATGTGGTCCTTCTGCGCTGAGGTCTCAACTCCTGGGTTGCTCACAGTTTTGTGATGTGGGCCCTCTGCTGTGAGTTCACTGTGGCCTGGATCCCATAGCCTCGGTGTTCTGGGCCGCCTGCTGGAAGGTCTAAACGCTGGAATCCTCACGTTTTTTATATTATGTGCCCTGTGTTGTGAGGCTACTCCTGCCTGCCTCACTCCAAGGCCCTTGGTGATGTGGGTCCTCTGGTTTGAGGACACATGTGCTGGGTTCCTCACCTTAAGATGATGAGGCCCCACTGGTGTGAGGATAATCCTGACTGGGTCCCATCCCCTTTGTGATGTGGGCCCTCTGGTGAGAGTCTGATCCTGGCTGGGTTCCTCACCCATCTGTGAGGTGGGCCCTCTACTATCAGGTAACTCTTGCCTGGGTTGCTCACCTCGCCTTGTTGACATGAGCCCTCTGGTGGCAATTGGACCCTGCTGGGAGCCTCCTCAGCTCTGTGATGAGGGCCCTCTGACGTCAGGCCCTAACTGCTGGGCTCCCCAACTTTTCTTAGTGAGCCCAGTGTTGCTCAAGCACTCCTCTTAGGTTCCCATCCCCATGGGGATGTGGGCCTTCTGCTCTGAGGTTCCAACGGCTGGGTTGATCACAATTTCATGATGTGGGCTCTCTGGTGTTAGTTCACTGTGGCCTGGATCCCATAGCCTCTGTGGTCTTGGCTGCCTGCTGGGAGCTTCCCACTGCTCGATTCCTCAACTTTTGTATTCTATGGGTCCTGTGTTGTGATGCTCCTCCTGCCTGCCTCACTCGCAACCCCTTCGTGATGTGGGTCTTCTGGTTTGAGGCCACATGTGCTGGGTTAGGCAACTTTCAATGATGTGGCCCCACTGGTGTGAGGACACTCCTGCCTGGTTCCCATCCCCTTGGTGATGTGGGCCTTCTGGTGACAGTCTTATCCTGGCTGGGTTCCTCACTCTTCTGTGAGGTAGGCCCTCTGCTGTGAGGTCAATCCTGCCTGACTTGCACACATCACCTTGGCGATGTGGGCCCTCTGTTGGCACATGGAACCTGCTGGGAGCCTCCTGCCCTCGGTGATGACGGCCCTCTAGCATCAGGCTCTAACTGCTGGGCTCCCCACGTTTTCTGATGTGAGCCCAGTGATGCCAGGACACTCCTGTCAGGTTCCCATCCCCATGGGGATGTGGGCTTTCTGCTCTGAGGTCCCAATGCCTGGGTTGCTCACAGTTTCATGATGTGGGCTCTCTGCTGTTAGTTCACTCCTGCCTGCATCCCATAGCTTCTGTGCTCTCGGCCGCCTGCTGGGAGGTTCCAAATGCTGGATTCCTCACTTTTTTTATTCTTTGGGCCCTCTGTTTTTAGGCTACTCCTACCTGCCTCACTCCCATCCCCTTTGTGATGTATGTCCTCTGATATGAGGCCACATGTGCTGGGTTCCTCACCTTTCGATGATGTGGCCCCACTGGTGGGAGGACAGTCCTGACTGGTTCCCATCCCCTTGGTGTTGTGGGCCCTCTGGTGAGAGTCTCATCCTGCCTCGGTTCCTCACCCTTCTGTGAGATAGGCCCTCTGCTGTGAGGTCACTACTGCCTGGCTGGCGCATGCCACCTTGTAGACGTGGGCCCTCTGTTGGCAGTTGGAACCTGCTGGGAGTCTCCTCCCCTCAGTTATGAGGGCCCCCTGGCATCAGGCCCTAACTGCTGGGCTCCTAACATTTTCTGATATGTGCTAAGTGGTGCAAAGCCACTCCTGCCAGGTTCCCATCCCAATGGGGATGTGGGCCTTCTGTTCTGAGGTCCCAACAGCTGGGCTGCTCACAGGTTCATGATGTGGGCCCTCTGCTGTGAGTTCACTGCGGCCTGGATCCCATAGCCTCGGTGCTCTGGGCCACTTGCTGGGAGGTTCCAACTGCTGGATTCCTCAACTTTTATATTCTATGGACCCTGTGTTGTGAGGCCAGTCCTGCCAGCCTCATTCCGAACCCCTTGGTGATGTGGTTCCTCTGGTTTGAGGACACATGTGCTGGGATCCTCACCTTTCGATGATGTTGTCCCACTGGTGTGGGGACACTCCTGCCTGGTTCCCATCCCCTTGGTGATGTGGGCCCTCTGGTGAGAGTCTGATCCTGGCTGTGTTCCTCACCCTTCTGTGAGGTGGGCCCTCTGCTGTGAGGTCACTCCTGCCAGGCTGGCACACATCACCTTGGCGACGTTGGCCCTCTGGTGGCAGCTGGAGCCTGCTGGGAGCCTCCTCCTCTCGGTGATGAGTGCCCTCTAGCGTCAGGCCCTAACTTCTGAGCACCCCACGTTTTCTGATGTGAGCCCAGTGATGCCAGGACACTCCTGTCATGTTCCCATCACCATGGGGATGTGGGCCTTCTGCTCTGAGGTCCCAATGTCTGGGTTGCTCACAGTTTCATGATGTGGGCTGTCTGGTGTTAGTTCACTCTGGCCTGGATCCTCTAGCCTCTGTGCTCTGGGCCGCCTGCTGGGAGGTTCCAACTGCTGGATTCCTCACCTTTCTTATTTTTGGGCCCTCTGTTATGAGGCTCCTCCTGCCTGCCTCACTCCCAGCCCCTTGGTGATGGGTGTCCTATGGTTTGAAGCCACATGTTCTGGGTTCCTCACCTTTAGATGATGTGGCCCTACTCATGTGAGGACACTCCTGCCTGGTTCCAATCCATTTGGTGATGTGGGCCCTCTGGTGCGAGTCTGATCCTGACTGGGTTCGTCACACTTCTCTGAGGTGGGCCCTCTGCTGTGAGGTCATTCGTGCCTGGTTGGCACATATCGCCTTGGCGACGTCAGCCCTCTGGTGGCAGTTGGAGCCTGCTGGGAGCCTCCTTCCCTTGGTGATGAGGGTCCTCTGGCGTCAGGCCCTAACTGCTGGTCGCCCAAAATTTTCTGATACGTTCTCAGTGGTGCGAGGACACTCCTACCAGAATTCCATCCCCATGGGGATGTGGGCCTCCTGCTCTGAGGTCCCAATGGCTGGGTTGCTCAGTTTCATGACATGGGCCCTCTTCTGTGAGTTCACTGTGGCCTGGATCCCATGGCCTCGGTGCTCTGGGCCGCCTGCTGGGAGGTTCCAACTGCTGGATTCCTCACTTTTTTATTCTATGGGCCCAGTGTTGTGAGACTACTCCTGCCTGCCTCACTCCGAGGTCCTTGGTGATGTGGGTCCTCTGGTTTGAGGACACATGTGCTGAGTACCTCAGCTTTTGATGATGTGGCCCCACTGATGTGAAGACACTCCTGCCTGGTTCCCATCCCCTTGGTGATGTGGGCCCTCTGGTGAGAGTCTGATGTTGGCTGGGTTTCTCACCCTTCTGTGAGGTGGGACCTCTGCTGTGAGGTAACTCCTGCCTGGCATGCTCACGTTGCCTTGGCAATGTGAGCCCTCAGGTGGCAGTTGGAGCCTGCTGGGAATCTCCTCCCCTCAGGTATGAGAGCTCTGGATAAAACACATATGCCCTTTTTTGCCAAGTGCATTATTTTCCAAGTTCTGTCTCTTTTCCTATGCTTTAAGAGCTACTCCCGTGTACGTTCTGAAATCAGTTTCCAGCAATTCTGCCCCGCATTCAAGTCCTCTTCGCAGCCTTACTTCAGTATAATTTTGGATGATAGCTGTCATTTATAACTCCGCAGGTTTCTGAATTACAGTGCCCCTGAGCTCCTTTCTTCAACTCGCTTTCTTGTGAGCTGGCCGCAACACCGCAGGATCTCCTCAGGCCCTAATCTAGTTCCAGCATGGCACGCGGAGCCTTTGGTTCATTTATCTTCCTGGTGGGAAATGAGAGTTAAATTTGCCCGTCCAGACACCTACAGATAGTCTCCCATTGCTTCTCCTTATTCCTGTTCATCTTCCGAAGAAATTGCAAACTGGGCCAAACAGGAGGTTAAAGGCACTGACTCTCCAAGTGGGGAGAGTGTTAGTAAAGCGTCTGGAATGTTGCACCCGAGTACCAGGGGACGAAAACTGA
Organism: Leucopleurus acutus; assembly: GCF_964270905.1. Classification (NCBI taxonomy): domain Eukaryota; kingdom Metazoa; phylum Chordata; class Mammalia; order Artiodactyla; family Delphinidae; genus Leucopleurus; species Leucopleurus acutus. The sequence continues at coordinate 105,342,241 of NC_139142.1, read as the reverse complement.
GACACATTTGAACACGTTTCCCGATCACACGGTGGATCATACACTCCGTTCCACATGCATGTTTTAGCTGAAGGAAGAATCCCTTAAACCTGGAGAGTTGAGACCCATGGAATGGGTACCATGCAATATGACTTCAAAGGGTCTGCATTTGCTCACCGAACCTCACCAATCCTATCACTGCTGCGTTTATGCTGCTGTACACACGCTTGATTCTCTTTCAGAGACATATAAATTCAAAGGTTTTAGGATTCTTACTAGTCAGGTATATTCTTAGGCGTTTAATATGGGGTGTTGAGTCCACTTCGTTGAGCAAGGAGTAGCTCTTGTCTATTACATATTTGGCTTATGGAACGGTATCTGTGCTAATTTCAATCTCTGGTTTCATGCAGCACCCCAACTCACCTTTCCCCTTAAGCAAGCATAAGTTGGTTTTCTACATTTGAGACCCTGTTCTGTTTTGTAATTCAGTTCCTGTGTAGCCAAGTTTACATTCCGTGTATTAGGGATATCTTATGATGTTCCTTTTTCTGTGTGACTTATTTCACTTAGAATCATCGTACCTGAATCCACTCATTATGCTGCTACGGGCCTGATGACATAGATTTCATTGCTGAGTGATATTGCATTGTACGTAAGTACCACAACTTCTGTATCCATTTTTCGCTTTCTGTGATATTGAACTTGTACGGTAAACGAGGTTCTTGTAAACAGAGCCGTCCCAAACTTTGGGGTGGCTGTGTCTTTTTGATTTTAATTTCCCTAAGCTATAGGACCATAAGTGGAAGTGCCCTAGGCTCTGTTGCCTTGTTTTTTGGATGTTTCAGGAAACACCATACACTTCTCCAGAGTGGCTGCTGGCAATTTACATGCCGCCCATCAGCATAACAAGGCTCCCAGTTCTCCATGGCCTGTCCTGCCTTTCTGGATTTTACACTTTTTTCAGATGGCCCTTTTGACCGGGGGGCAGTGAGACTTCATTGTAGTGCAGATTTCCTTTGCAAGCTTGCTTGGTTGGCCAAAAAGGGCGTATGCGTTTTTTCCTGAATATATTCAGGAAAAAACGCATACGCCCTTTTTGGCCAAGTGCATCATTGTGGACGTTCTGCCTCTTTTCCTATGCTTTACATGCAATTCCACTCTACCTCCTGAAATCGGTTTCCTGCAATTCTGCCCCGCTTTCAACTCGTCTTGACAGCCTAATTCAATATATTTTTGGACGATAGCTGTCATTTATAACTCTGCAGGTTTGTGAATTACAGTGCCCCTGAGCTCCTTTCTTCAACTCGCTTTCTTGTGAGCTGGCCGCAACACCGCAGGATTGCTTCAGGCCCTAGTTTGGTTCCGGCACGGCATGCTGAGACTTTGGTTAATTCCTCTTCCTGGTGGGAAATGAGAGTTAAATTTGCCCGTATAGACACCACCAGCTAGTCTCTCCTTGGTTCTCCATCTTCCTGTTCATCTTCAACAGAAACTGCAAACTGGGCCAAACAGGAGGTTAAAGGCACTGACTCTCCAAGTGGGGAGAGTGTTAGTAAAGCGTCTGGAATGTTGTTCCCGAGTACCAGGGGATGAAAATTGAGACACATTTGAACACGTTTTCCGATCACATGGTGGATCATACTCTGGGTTCCACATGCATGTTTTAGCTGAAGGAAGAATCCCTTAAACCTGGAGAGTTGAGACCCATGGAATGGGTACCACGCAATATGACTTCAAAGGGTCTGCATTTGCTCACCGAACCTCACCAATCCTATCACTGCTGCGTTTATGCCACTGTACACACACTTGATTCTCTTTTGGAGACATATAAATCCATAGGTTTTAAGATTCTTACTAGTCAGGTATATTCTTAGGCGTTTAATATGGGGTGTTGAGTCCACTTCGTTGAGCAAGGAGTAGCACTTGTTTATTACATATTTGGCTTATGGAACGGTATCTGTGCTAATTTCAATCTCTTGTTGTATGCAGCACCCCAACTCACCTTTCCCCTTAAGCAAGCATAAGTTGGTTTTCTACATTTGACACCCTGTTCTGTTTAGTAATTCAGTTCCTGTGTAGCCAAGTTTACATTCCGTGTAGTAGTGATATCTTATGATGTTTCTTTTTCTGTGTGACTTATTTCACTTAGAATCATCGTACCTGAATCCACTCATTATGCTGCTATGTGCCTGATGACATAGATTTCATTGCTGAGTGATATTGCATTGTACGTAAGTACCACAACTTCTTTATCCATTTTTCGCTTTCTGTGATATTGAACTTGTACGGTGAACAAGGTTCTTGTAAACAGAGCCGTCCCAAACTTTGGGGTGGCTGTGTCTTTTTGATTTTAATTTCCCTAAGCTATAGGACCATAAGTGGAAGTGCCCTAGGCTCTGTTGCTTTGTTTTTTGGATGTTTCAGGAAACACCATACACTTCTCCAGAGTGGCTGCTGGTAATTTACATCCCGCCCATCAGCATAACAAGGCTCCCAGTTCTCCATGGCCTGTCCTGCCTTTCTGGATTTTACACTTTTTTCAGATGGCCCTTTAGACCGGGGGGCAGTGAGACTTCATTGTAGTGCAGATTTCCTTTGCAAGCTTGCTTGGTTGGCCAAAAAGTGCGTATGCGTTTTTTCCTGAATATATTCAGGAAAAAAGGCATACGCCCTTTTTGGCCAAGTGCATCATTGTGGACGTTCTGCCTCTTTTCCTATGTTTTACATGCAATTCCAGTCTACCTCCTGAAATCGGTTTCCTGCAATTCTGCCCCGCTTTCAACTCCTCTTGGCAGCCTTACTTCAATATATTTTTGGAAGATAGCTGTCATTTATAACTCTGCAGGTTTGTGAATTACAGTGCCCCTGAGCTCCTTTCTTCAACTCGCTTTCTTGTGAGCTGGCCGCAACACCGCAGGATTGCTTCAGGCCCTAGTTTGTTTCCGGCACGGCATGCTGAGCCTTTGGTTAATTCCTCTTCCTGGTGGGAAATGAGAGTTAAATTTGCCCGTCCAGACAGCTCCAGCTAGTCTCTCATTGGTTCTCCCTATTCCTGTTCATTTTCCACAGAAATTGCAAACTGGGCCAAACAGGATGTTAAAGGCACTGACTCTCCAAGTGGGGAGAGTGTTAGTAAAGCGTCTGGAATGTTGCACCCGAGTACCAGGGGACGTAAACTGAGACACATTTGAACACGTTTTCCGATCACACGGTGGATCATACTCTGGGTTCCACATGCATGTTTTAGCTGAAGGAAGAATCCCTTAAACATGGAGAGTTGAGACCCATGGAATGGGTACCATGCAATATGACTTCAAAGGGTCTGCATTTGCTCACCGAACCTCACCAATCCTATCACTGCTGCGTTTATGCCACTGTACACACGCTTGATTCTCTTTGGGTGACATATAACTCCATAGTTTTTAAGATTCTTACTAGTTAGGTATATTGTTAGGTGTTTAATATGGGGTGTTGAGTCCACTTCGTTGAGCAAGGAGTAGCACTTGTCTATTATATATTTGGCTTATGGAACGATATCTGTGCTAATTTCAATCTCTTGTTGTATGCAGCACCCCAACTCACCTTTCCCCTTAAGCAAGCATAAATTGGTTTTCTACATTTGACACTCTGTTCTGTTTAGTAATTTAGTTCCTGTGTAACCAAGTTTACATTCCGTGTAGTAGTGATATCTTATGATGTTTCTTTTTCTGTGTGACTTATTTTTTTATTTTTTTATTTATTTTTTTTTTTGCGGTACGTGGGCCTCTCACTGTTGTGGTTTTTCCCATTGCGGAGCACAGGCTCCGGACGCGTAGGCTCAGCGGCCATGGCTCACAGGCCCAGCCGCTCCGCGGCATGTGGGATCTTCCCGGAGCGGGGCACGAACCCATGTCCTCTGCATCGGCAGGCGGACTCTCAACCACTGCGCCACCAGGTAAGCCCTGTGTGACTTATTTCACTTAGAATCATCGTACCTGAATCCACTCATTATCCTGCTACGGGCCTGATGACATAGATTTCATTGCTGAGTGATATTGCATTGTACGTAAGTACCACAACTTCTTTATCCATTTTTCGCTTTTTGCGATATTGAACTTGTACCGTAAACGAGGTTCTTGTAAACAGAGCCATCCCAACCTTTGGGGTGGCTGTGTCTTTATGATTTTAATTTCCCTAAGCTATAGGACCATAAGTGGAAGTGCCCTAGGCTCTGTTGCTTAGTTTTTTGGATGTTTCAGGAAACACCATACACTTCTCCAGAGTGGCTGTTGGCAATTTACATCTCGCCCATCAGCATAACAAGGCTCCCTGTTCTCCATGGCCTGTCCTGCCTTTCTGGATTTTACTCTTTTTTCAGAAGGCCCTTTGACCGGGGGGCAGTGAGACTTCATTGTAGTGCAGATTTCCTTTGCGAGCTTGCTTGGTTGGCCAGAAAGGGCGTATGCGTTTCTTCCTGAATATATTCAGGAAAGAACGCATACGCCCTTTTTGGCCAAGTGCATCATTGTCGACGTTCTGAGTCTTTTCATATGTTTTCAGTGCAATTCCAGTCTACCTCCTGAAATAGGTTTCCTGCAGTTCTGCCTTGCTCTCAGTGCCTCTTCATAGCCTTACTTCAATATACTTTTGGAAAATAGTTGGCCTTTATAACTCTGCAGGTTTTTGAATTGCAGTGGCCCTTAGCTCCATTTTTCAGCTCTTATTTTTGTGATCTTGCCTCATATCCACAGGATTTCTTCAGGCCCTATTCTTCTTCTGGGGCGCCTTGCTCTGCCTTTGGTTAATTCTTCTTCCTGAATTGAAATTAGAGTGACATGTGCCCATTGAAACCGCTACAGCTATTTTCTCACTGGTTCCCCCTATTCCCATTCATCCTCCGCACTAACTGCAGACTGTGTGATACCGGAACTTAAAGGCATTGACTCTCCATGTGGAGATGTTGTTAGTAAAGTGGCTGGAATGTTGATCCGGAGCCCCAGGAGAGGAAAATGAGGTGCATTTTAGAAACCTTTCCCGATCATATGGTATATCATCCGCTGGATTTCCCATGCATGGTTTAGCTGTAGGAAGATTCCCTTCAACTTGGAGTGTTGGGACCCTTGGAATAAGTAGCATGAAGTATTGCATTAAACTTTCGGCAGTTGCTCACCAAAGCTCTCCAATCCTTTCAGCCCCAAGTGTCCAGCCTTATGTCTTATCCAGCTGTGGGTTTATATGTGGTCATTCCAGGTTGCATCACAGCCCCTGAGCGAATTTTGTAAGAATTTTTCTCTCTTTCATTGTTTCTGCGTTTTGGTTTTAAAATTTATTTCTATAATGGGGTTTAGCTCATTTTCACTGCTGTGTTTGTGCCGCTCTGCTCACACTTGATTCCCTTATGGAGATATATCAATACATGGGTTTTAAGATTCTTATTACTCAGATATATTTCTCTGCGGTTTATAGGGTGTGTTGAGGCCAGTTCATTGAGCAAGGTGTAGATCTTGTCTGATACCTATTTGGTTTATTGAACGGTATCTGTGCTAATTTCAAACTCTGGTTTTATGCATCACCCCACCTCTCCTTTCCCCTTAAGCTGACATAAGTGTGTTTTCTAAATGTGAGACACTGTTCTGTTTTGTAATTCATTTTTTGTGCAGCCATATTTATCCTCCCTCTATAAGTGATATCTTATGATATGTTTCTTTTTCTGTTTGACTTATTTCAAGTAGTATTATCGGACCTCAATCCACTCTTTATCCTTCTACTAGCCTTATTACATTGATTTCATGGTGAAGAGATATTCCATTGTACATAAGTACCACATTTTCTTTATCCATTGTTCTCTTTCCTGGGATATTTAAGGTGTACTGAAGTTGAGGTTCTTGTAAACAGAGTAGCCCTAAACTGTGGTGTGCTTGTGTCTTGTTGATTTTTAGACTTCCCTAGATATACTCCCGTGATTGGAAGTGCCCTATGCTCTGTCGCTCTGTTTTTTAGATGATTTAGGAACCACCATACACTTCTCCAGAGTGGCTCTCGGCAGTTCACACACTGTCCATCAGCGTATAAAGGCTCCCTGTTCTCCATGGCCTGTCCTGCATTTCTGGTTTTTACAATTTTTTCGGATGGCCCTTTTGACCGGTGGGAAATGAGACTTCTTTGTTGTGCACATTTGCATTGCTTGCTTGCTTGGTTGCCCATAAAGTGCGTATGCGTTTTTTCCTGGATATATTCAGGAAAAAACGCATACTCCCTTTTGGGCCAACTGCATCATTGTCGAAATTCTGCCGCTTTTCATGTGCTTTAAAGGCGAGTCCAATCTATCTCTTGAAATCTGTTTCTTGCAATTCTGTCTTGCATTCAGATCCTCTTCTTTGCCTTACCTCAACATATTTTTGGACGTTAGTTTTCATTTATAACTCTGCAGGTTTGTGAATTGCAGTGACCCTGAGCTCCATTTTTTAAGTTGCTCTTTTGTGAGCTGGCCTCAAAACCGCAGGATTGCTTCAGGCCCTATTTTGGCTCTGGCGAGGCGGGCTGAGCCTTTTTTTAATTCTTATTCTTAATGGGAAATTAGAGTGACATGTGCCCGTCCAAACCCCTACAACTATTCTCTCATTGGTTCCCCCTGTTCCCGTTCATCCTCCTCACAATTTGCAAAATGTGTGAAACAGAAGTTTAAATGTGCTGATTCTCTAAGTGGGGAGATTCTAAGTAACGTGGCTGGAATGATGAACAGGAGCACCAGGAGAGGATAAATGAGGTGCATTTTAGACACATCTCCCGATCACATGGTGTACAGTCCTCTGGGTTTTCCATGCATGTTTTAGCTCTAGGAAGATTCCTTGAACCTGCAGATTTGGGACCCATTGAATGGGTACCAGGTAGTATTACTTTAAAGGGTGTGCATTTCCTCACCCAACCTCACATTTCTCTTAGCGCGAACAGTTTCCAGCCTTATGTCTCATCCTGCTGTGGGTCTAGATGTGTTCAATCCATGTTGCATCACCGTCCCTGAGGAAAAGTTGTAAGAGGTTTTCTCTGTCTCTCTGTCGTTTATTTTTTTCAATTTATTACTATGTTGTTTACAGCTGATTTTCAAAGCTCTGTTTCTTGCTGCTGTACATCCACTTGATTCACGTACAGAGAGACATCAATAATTTCTTTTTCAGATTCTTACCAGTCATAGATATTCTTTTCCGGTGACTTGAGTGTGCTGAGTGCAGTTCTTTTAGCTACCGTGTAGGCCTTGTTGATTATCAGTTTGGTATTTGGAATGGTATCTTTGCTAATTTCAACCTCCTGGATGATGCCTCACCCCTCCCCACCTTTCCCGTTTAGCAGCCTTACGCGTGTTTTCTACATATTTATGTCACTTAGAATGATCATACGTAACTCCTCCGGAGTTGTTACAACTGGCCATATTTCATTGATTTCCAGGCTGAGTAATATTCCACTCTACATAAGTACCACATCTCTATCCATTTTTTCCCTCCAGAGACATTTAAGTTATATCCTAGTCGAGGATCTTTTAAACAGAGAAGCAGTAAACATTGGGGTGCCTGTGTCCTCTCGATTTTTGTTTTTCCCAAGATATACGCCCATGAGTGCAAGTGCCCTATGCTCTGTAGCTCATTTTTTAGATGCTTTAGTAAACACAATACACTTCTCCAGAATGGCCGTTGGCAATATACATTTCCACTATAAGCCTCACAGGGCTCCCTCTTCTCCTTGCCCTGTCCTGCATTTCTGGCGTTTACACTTTATGAGGATGGCTCTTCTGACTGATGCGAAGTGATATCTTTTGTAGTATTGATTTCCAGTGCCCACCTGTTTGGTTGGCTAAAAAAGTGTATGCCCTTTTCTTGAATATATACAGAAAAAAACGCATACAGCCTTTTTGGCCAACTGCAATGTCGGAAATGTTCAGCCCCTTTTCTTGTGCTTAATGGCGAGTCCTTTCTACCTCCTCAAATCCCTTTCCTGCCATTCTCCCTTGCTTGCCAATCCTCTTCTCTGACTTTCCTCAAGACATTTTTCAGTGATAGATATTTTCAACTCTGCAGTTTCGTGAATTTTACTGCCCCTGAGTTCCATTGTTCAACTTGTGTTTATGGGAACTGGCCACAAAGCAGTGGGATTTCCTCAAGCCCTATACTGTTTCCATGGGCAACCCTAGCCTTTGGTCAATTCATCTTCCTGATTGGAAATTAGAGTGACATGTGCCTGTCTGAACACCTAGGACTTGTCTCTCATTGTTCCTCATCCTTCCGCTTCATCCTCTGGACAAATTCCAAACTGTACGCAACAGGATGTTGACAGTGTTGACATCTCCAAGTGGGGAGACTGTTAGTAAAGACGCTGGAGGGGTGAACCCGAGCACCAGGAGATGAGGAGATGAGATGCCTTTTCCAAACTCTTCCCGATCAGATGGTATACCATCCTCTGGATGTGACAGACATGTTTTAGCAGTAGGAAGAGTCCCATTCATGTAAGGAGAACACCAGGGCTTTTTCAAAATCAGTATCTCCCCGAAACCCAAACTGGGGAGTTTTTTAAGCTACGGCTACACATATGTTCATTAAGGGCCTTGGGAAGTAGGCAGAGTCCAAACTTTAGATGACTGAAGTCTTCAGGGTCAGAAGCACTCACCACCGGCTTCCCTTAGGTTACACTTTAACTGTCATTGATAGATGATGTCAATAAAAATATCTATTCTTTTTCCGATTATTTCCCCTTATAGGTTATTGCACAATATTGAGTGTAGTTCCCTGTGCTATACAGTAGTTCCTTGTTGATGATCTATTTTATACATAGCAGTGTGTATGTGTTAATTCCAAACTGTTAATTTATCCCTCCTCCCACCTTTCCCCTTTGGTAATAATAAATTATAAGATTTTATACTTCTCAGAAATGGGGGAGCTGAAAGAGAGGTATCATTTTCAATGGAAAAGCATTTAAAACAAGATTGAAGCTTTAACCAAGATTATTAGATGTACATCCTTGGAAAGAAATCACTTCATTTCTCTAATATTGACCTGATAAATAAGACAAACCTTTTCACTGAACTTGCTTATAATAAAGTGATGGAAATATCAAATGGAAGTGTTAGAAACATCTTATTTTACCCGAGCCTTATAAACTGTTCTATGTTAACTACAGTTTGGCTCACACATCTGTTCATTGAAGTTACAATAGTCTCAATTTCTGTTACTGATCCTCCAGAGTGGACCCCAACAAGGGTCCCCCTGCCCAGTGTCATTGGGGCCAACAGATCGAGACTGAGTTTGGTTCCCAAGCAAAGGAAACTTTATATTTTCATCAGAGAATGGAGAGGTGAGAGCATGCACTACCCCGTGGGCTGTGGGCTGGGCTGCTGTGTAGAGATCCTGTCAGAGTCAGTGGGAGGGAGGGGGCGGAGCTCTCAAGGGCCGGGTTGGCTGCAGCTCAGGCTCTATATCTCGGAGTCTGCACTGGGCCCCAGGAGCTGAGGTGTCGACCCAGCCATTCTGCACCAGGAAATCTGGTCTGAAGTGCCGGGTGTGGAACCTCTGCATGCGGGACCCTAGGAGCACGTGAAATTAGACAAAGCACAAAGGATAAAAAAGGTCAGACTTGACTTTATTGCCCACATTCTATTTTTATCTCCCAGGGATTTTTAATGGGCTTTGCTGGGGACAAACCCCTCCTCTGCCTTTTGTCCCGTTCCTCATTCTTGGAGTGCTGAGGGTGCAGACCCTTCTTCTGTAACTGCTGAGTGCTGAGTTGGGAGCCCTCATACCAGGGGACGAGGGTCAGAACTTCTCCCCAGCAGCCTCCAGGTGACGTTGATTGGCCCCAGGACCCCTGCCTCCCTGCTCGTCCGCCTGAGCACCAGCATTGGAAGTGTTATAGATTCTAATGACCTTTAAGGGTCCAGGAAAGAGATGTGCAGAGACGCTGTGGGGGCCGGTTTCACCCCGCCCCACATTTGTTCGGCCACCTTAGGCTGACCGTTTCTGCCAGCCTAGATGCTCTGACCAGTAGTCTGCTCTTTCTTCAATTAGGCCCCTGAATTAACGTAAAAACAGCACCAGGTGTCAGAGCCCTGCCCGCTCAACTCCCAGACAGTCCAGGGTCAGTGGTGATCAAGGACCATGATGGCCACTGAGTCAACAGCCTTTTGAAGTAAACAGGAGTCCAGCCGGTCTTATTGGTCACCATCATCACGGTGTCTGTAGGCTTTTCTATGGTGACGGTGTGATATACGGTTCCCCCGCCAAGATTATTAGCTCCCCTCCGGGTGCAGGAAGTCCTGCAAGCAGTAGTCTACTCCTTCGGGACACACTATTGTTGTTTTATGAGAGAAACTCCAGGTCAAGTGATGTTCACACGAGTCGTCATGGTGCCCTGTTGCCCCCGGTTATCTCTCTGGATGTTGGAGTTGGAGGGCCTCCTCACTCGAGGTCGGTGTGCCCACGGAGCGAACCCTGCAACTTCAGGGCATGGTTGGTGATTAGGATCACCACGTGGGGTCCTTTTCCCTTAGGAGGGAGGTGGCCTTTTGGGCTGCTGATTTCCAGGTTTTTAGATACCGCCAGTATCTTGGCCAGATGTGGCAGTGGGCCAAGCCCCTTGGTGACTGTAGTTTATCCTACCTGGATGGCATTCTTGCGTTGTTCCATTTCAAGTGGTCCCAGTTTTTGCACTAATTCTCCAATGGCGATTCACCTTTCACCGGGAATGGAAAGGTCAAAGGGTTTAGCTCAATTAGGGAGTTCCAGGGCAAGGGTCTGAATTGACTGCTCTTTCCATTCTTGAAAGGCCACTTCTGGATTCTGTTCAAAAGGATCATCATCTTTTCCTTTCAGTGTTTCATATAGAGGCCCAGCTAGTAGACTGTAGTTAGGGATCCAGAAGCAGCAAACCCTGGCCTCCCCAGGAACCCCTAAGCTGTCTTCTAGTTTTAGAAAGGGGTAAGGCTGCAAATGGTTTCTTCCCTTTCCTGGGATGGGCTTCTCTGACCTTGTGTGAGAATGAAGCCCAGGCAGGTCACTGCAGTCTGTGATATTTGAGCTTTTTCTTGGACAACTTCTATCCTTTATTGGCTTGGTAGTTCAGAGGCCTCCTTAGTAGGGCTGGCGATCAGAATGTCGTCTGCATATTGAAGGAGGGTTTCCTTTTCCAGAGGTAGAACTTTTCGGTCGTTAGCTAAGCTTTCCCCAAAGATGGTGTGGGAATTTTTGAACCCTTGGGGCAAGACGGCCCGGAAGTATTGTTTTAGTTGTATGTTGAGTCCTGCCACTCACAAGCCAAAATTTCTTGTGACTCTGGGACTAATGGAATACAAAAGAAGGCATCATTGAAGACTAATACAGAATACCATGTCCTGGTGGTTGGTAGAATGACCAGCAGGGTGTAGGGATCAGGAGCAACTGGAGGTATATCCTCGGTGGCTTCACTGACTGTCCTGACATCCTTTACCAGGTCCCCAGCAGCCCATGGGGCTCTCGTGGTCAGGCCAATCCCAGGATATGGAGCTCTCCTGGGCAGGTACCCCACCCCCAACCCAGCCCACGGGGCTCTCATGGTCAGGCCCCTCCCAGGATACAGAGCTACCCTTGCAGGTACCGTGGCAGGGCTGGGCACACAGGAACCATGCACATAGCCCTCATTGAAGAGCACCCCCAGCTCACCTGTCGCTCAGAGCTGACACAGAGCACCTCAGAGCAGGACTTGAACTAACAAACAGCAGCTCCGACAGGTCTGTGACCCTGGGCATCACTCTGTGTGGCCTCCCTCCACCTGGTCTTCCAGAGACTTCCACTGCACCCAGGGCACCAGACCTCTGTCTCCAACCACCACCCACCCCTCCTCTCCCTGACTCCTGGGTTCCTCTCATTAGGAGAGGGTTTTCTTGAAGTTGTCTCCCACTCATGGGCCAGATAAAATGATTAGAAAACAAGCCAAAGCTGCAGCCCCTTGTCTATCCTGACTCTCAGGAGCCCACACCTGTTCCTTGGACCTGGCCGGTTCAGCAAGTTCCATTTTCTGCAACTGTGAGCCCCTGAGGGGTGATGATTGGCTGACCTGGGCAGCCTTACCATGCCGGCCAGCCCTCCCCAGGTGTGCCTGGGTTGAGATCAATATAAATACCACTCCAGGCAGCAAAAGCCCCTGCAGCTGTGCCTGACGCCATTTTCTCTGCCCTGTCAGCAGTCTCGGGGCTGGGCTGGTGGGAGGGAGTGAGAGGCCACGGCTTTGTGGGTGGCCCAGTGTGAGTGGGGCTCTGCTGGACTTTCTGCAGCAGTTGCCAGGCTGCCACCTGCTAAAGAAGAGGATGTGTCACCCATACCTGCTGCTGGAATTTCTCCCTGGGCAGAGGTGAGGAAGGAAAAAAGCAGTGGGGGCAGGGACAGGACGGGTATCTCAGGCAGGGAAATGGAAATCTTCCAGAAGAGCACCCAGGGCCAGGACCATCCTGGCTGGCCTGCAGGCACCAAGTCAGCTGGCATGCTGTCACTCGTGTGGCTCCATGGCCCTTCCTCTAGGCTTTCAAGTCCTTGTATATATTCAGGTGTTTTACCTGGGAAGGGCGGGAACAGTTCAGCAGCAACTGGCCTGGGGTTCAGCTCACGTTTACTCACAGATGCCTCGGCACGGTGCCCCAGCTTTGCAATGAGGACGCTTGTTGTGTGGGGGCTGCTGGCTGAATGGGAGACGATTCCCCACCACTGACCAACTTCAGAATTGTTTACAACTGGAGCAAGTGCCCTGATACGGTTTTCCTCTGAGTAACTGGTGGGTTCTGTTTTTTTTTTTCTCTTTTTCGTTTTTGGTTCAAGGTAGATTTTATTCCTCTTTTTTGTATTTACAGATATAAGCATGGAAATAATTTATTCATATAAATACATGTATGTGAAGGGAATAATTGTTTTTTCTGTTTTATTTTTTAAATTTTATTTCTTTTTAATTTTGAATTTTATTTTATATTTTTATACAGCAGGTTCTCATTGGTTATCTATTTTATACATATAAATGTTTACATGCCAATCCCAATCTCTCAACTCCTCCCACCACCACCCCTCCAAGAGCTTTCCCCCCTTGTTGTCCATACGATTGTTGTCTACATCTGTTGCTCTATTTATGCCTTGCAAAACGGTTAATCTGTACAGTTTTTCTAGGTTCCACATATATGCATGAATATACAAGATTTGTTTTTCTCTTTCTGACTTACTTCACTCTGTATGACAGTCTCTAGATCCATCGACGTCTCTACAAATGACCCAATTTCATTCCTTTCATGGCTTAGTAATATTCCATTTTATATATGTACCACATCTTTATGCATTCGTCTGTCTGTGGGCATTTAGGTTGCTTCCATTACCTCGATATTGTAAATAGTGATGCAATGAACATTGCGGTGAATGTCTCTTTTTGATTTATGGTTTTGTCTGGGTATATGTCCAGTCCTGGGATTGCTGTATCATATGGTAATTCTATTATTAGTTTCTTAAGAAACTCCATATTGTTCTCCATAGTGACTGTATCAATTTATATTCCCAGCAATAGTGGAAGAGGCTTCCTTTTCTCCACACCCTTTCCAGCATTTGTTGTTTGTAGATTTTCAGATGATGCCCATTCTAACAGGTGTGAGGTGATACCTCATTGTTGAGTCCATTTCGTTGAGCAAGGGGTAGGTCTTGTCTATTACGTATTTGGCTTATGGAACGGTATCTGTGCTAATTTCAAACTCTGGTTTTATGCAGCACCCCAACTCACCTTTCCCCTTAAGCAAGCATAAGTTGGTTTTCTAAACTTGAGACCCTGTTCTGTTTTGTAATTCAGTTCATGTGTAGCCAAGTTTACATTCCGTGCATTAGTGATACCTTATGATGTTTCTTTTTCTGTGTGACTTATTTCACTTAGAATCATCATGCCTCAATCCACTCATTATGCTGGTACAGGCCTGGTGACACAGATTTCATTGCTGAGTGGTATTCTGTTGTACATAAGTACTGCAACTTCTTTATCAATTATTTGTTCTCTGGGATATTTAACTTGTACTGTAGAAGAGGCTCCTGTAAACAGAGCCGTTGTAAATTTTGGGGTGGCTGTGTCTTTTTGATTTTAATTTCCCTAAGCTATAGGACCATAAGTGGAAATGCCCTAGACTCTGTTGCTTTGTTTTTCAGATGTATCAGGAAACACCATACACTTCTCCAGAGTGGCTGTTGGCAATGTACATCCCGCCCATCAGCATAACAAGGCTCCTTTTTCCCCATGGCCTGTCTTGCCTTTCTGGATTTTACACTTTTCTCAGATGGCCCTTTAGACCGGGGGGAAGTGACACTTCATAGTAGTTCGGATTTCCATTGCAAGCTTGCTTGGTTTGCCAAAAAGGGCGTATGTGTTTGTTCCTGAATATATTCAGGAACAAACTCATACGCCCTTTGTTGCCAAGTGCATCATTGTCGATGTTCTGCCTCTTTTCCTATGCTTTAAATGCAAATCCAGTCTACCTCCTGAAATCGGTTTCCTGCAATTCTGCCCCGCTTTCAAGTCCTCTTCGCAGCCTTACTTCAATATATTTTTGGACGTTATCTGTCATTTATAACTCTGCAGGTTTGTGAATTACAGGGCCCCTGAGCTCCTTTCTTCAACTCGCTTTCTTGTGAGCTGGCCGCAAACCCGCAAGACTGCTTCAGGCCCTAATCTGCTTCTGGCAGGGCACGCTGAGCCTTTGGTTAATTCCTCTTCCTGGTGGGAAATGAGTGTTAAATATGCCCGTCCAGACACCTACCTCACTCTCAACCCCTTGGTGATGTGGGTCCTCTGGTTTGTGGCCACTTTTGCTGGGTTCCTCACCTTTCGATGATGTGGCCCCACTAGTGTGAGGACACTCCTGCTTGGTTCTCATCCACGTGGTTATGTGGACCCCCTGGTGAGAGTCTGTTCCTGGCTTTGTTCCTCACCCACCTGTGAGGGAGACCCTCTGCTGATAGGTCACTCCTGCATGGCTGGCACACATTGCCTTGGTGAAGTCAGCCGTGTGGTGGCAGTTGGAGCGTGCTGGGAATCTCTTCCCCCCGGTGATGAGGGCCCTCTTGCATCAGGCCCTGACTGCTGGGCTCACCAACTTTTCTTAGTGAGCCCAGTGATGCTTTGGCACTCCTCTTAGGATCCCATCTCCATGGGGATGTGGGCCTTCTGCTCTGAGGTCCCAACGGCTGGGTTGTTCACATTTTCATGATGTGGGCTCTCTGGTGTTAGTTCACAGAAGCCTGGATCCCATAGCCTCTGTGCTCTTGGCCGCCTGCTGGGAGGTTCCAACTGCTGGATTCCTCACTTTTTTAAATTTTTGGGCCCTCTGTTGTGAGGATCCTCCTGCCTGCCTCACTCCCAGCCCCTTCGTGATGTGTGTCGTCTGGTTTGAGGCCACATGTGCTGGGTTCCTCACCTTTCGATGATGTGGGACCAATGGTCTTAGGAGACTCCTGCCTGGTTCACATCCCCTTGGTGATGTGGGCCCTCTGTTGAGAGTCTGATCCTGCCTGGGTTCCTCACCCATCTGTGAGGTGGGCCGTCTGATGTGAGGTCACTCTTGCCTGGCTTGCTCACCTCGCCTTGTGGACATGAGCCCTCTGGTGGCACTTGGAGCCTGCTGGGAGCCTCCTCTCCTCGGTGATGAGGGCCCTCTGGCATCAGGCCCTAACTGCTGGGCTCCCCACATTTTGTGATGTGTGCCCAGTGGTGCGAGGACACTCCAGCCAGGTTCACATCCCCATTGGGGTGTGGGCCTTCTGCTCTGAGGTCCCAAAGCCTGGGTTGCTCACAGTTTCATGATGTGGGCTCTCTGCTGTTAGTTCACTCCTGCCTGCATCCCATAGCTTCTGTGCTCTGGACCGCCTGCTGGGAGGTTCCAACTGCTGGATTCCTCACCTTTCTTATTCTTTGGGACCTCTGTTTTTAGGCTACTCCTGCCTGCCTCACTCCCGTTCCCTTTGTGATATGTGTCCTCTGATTTGAGGCCACATGTGCTGGGTTCCGCACCTTTCGATGATGTGACCCCACTGGAGGGAAGACAGTCCTGACTGGTTCCCATCCCCTTGCTGATGTGGGCCCTCAGGTGAGTGTCTGATCCTGGCTGGGTTCCTCACCCTTCTGTGAGGTGGGCCCTCTGCTGTGAGGTCAATCATGCCTGTCTGGCACACGTCACCTTGGCGACGTGGGCCCTCTGGTGGCAGTTGGAGTGTGCTGGGATCCTCCTTCCCTCAGTGATGAGGGCCCTCTTGCCTTAGGCCATAACTGCAGGGCTCCCCACATTTTCTGATGTGCGCCAAGTGAGTGAGGAGACTCTTGCCAGGTTCCCATCCCCATGGCGATATGGGCCTTCTGCTCTGAGGTCAAAACGGCTGGCTTGCTCACAGTACCATGATGTGGGCCCTCTGCTGTGAGTTCACTCCGGCAAGGATCCCTTATTATCGGTGCTCTGAGCCGCCTGCTGGGAGGTTCCAACTGCTGGATTCCTCAACTTTTTTATTCTATGTGCCCTCTGTTGTGAGGCTCCTCCTGCCTGCCTCACTGCCAGCCCCTTGGTGATGACTGTCCTATGGCTTGAGGCCACATGTGCTGCGTTCCTCACCTTTCGATGATGTGACCCCACTCGTGTGAGGACACTCCTGCCTGGTTCCCATCCCCTTGGTGAGGTGGGCCCTCTGGCGAGAGTCTAATCCTGGCTGGGTTCCTCAACGTTCTGTGAGGTAGGCCCTCTGCTGTGAGGTCACTCCTGCCTGGCTGGCACACGTCACCTTGGAGACGTGAGCCCTCTGGTGGCAGTTGGAGCGTGCAGGGCACCTCCTCCTCTCGGTGATGACGGCCCTCTGGCGTCAGGCCCTAAATGGTGGGCTCCCCACATTTTCTGATGTGCGCCCAGTGGTGCGAGGACACTCCAGCCAGGTTCCCATTCCCATGGGGATGTGGGCCTTCTGCGCTGAGGTCTCAACTCCTGGGTTGCTCACAGTTTTGTGATGTGGGCCCTCTGCTGTGAGTTCACTGTGGCCTGGATCCCATAGCCTCGGTGTTCTGGGCCGCCTGCTGGAAGGTCTAAATGCTGGAATCCTCACGTTTTTTATATTATGTGCCCTGTGTTGTGAGGCTACTCCTGCCTGCCTCACTCCAAGGCCCTTGGTGATGTGGGTCCTCTGGTTTGAGGACACATGTGCTGGGTTCCTCACCTTAAGATGATGAGGCCCCACTGGTGTGAGGATAATCCTGACTGGGTCCCATCCCCTTTGTGATGTGGGCCCTCTGGTGAGAGTCTGATCCTGGCTGGGTTCCTCACCCAT
The DNA here is from genome assembly GCF_964270905.1 of Leucopleurus acutus. Lineage (NCBI taxonomy): Eukaryota > Metazoa > Chordata > Mammalia > Artiodactyla > Delphinidae > Leucopleurus > Leucopleurus acutus. The sequence goes on along the minus strand of NC_139142.1, from coordinate 105,324,953 downwards.
CTGTGAGGTGGGCCCTCTACTATCAGGTAACTCTTGCCTGGGTTGCTCACCTCGCCTTGTTGACATGAGCCCTCTGGTGGCAATTGGACCCTGCTGGGAGCCTCCTCAGCTCTGTGATGAGGGCCCTCTGACGTCAGGCCCTAACTGCTGGGCTCCCCAACTTTTCTTAGTGAGCCCAGTGTTGCTCAAGCACTCCTCTTAGGTTCCCATCCCCATGGGGATGTGGGCCTTCTGCTCTGAGGTTCCAACGGCTGGGTTGATCACAATTTCATGATGTGGGCTCTCTGGTGTTAGTTCACTGTGGCCTGGATCCCATAGCCTCTGTGGTCTTGGCTGCCTGCTGGGAGCTTCCCACTGCTCGATTCCTCAACTTTTGTATTCTATGGGTCCTGTGTTGTGATGCTCCTCCTGCCTGCCTCACTCGCAACCCCTTCGTGATGTGGGTCTTCTGGTTTGAGGCCACATGTGCTGGGTTAGGCAACTTTCAATGATGTGGCCCCACTGGTGTGAGGACACTCCTGCCTGGTTCCCATCCCCTTGGTGATGTGGGCCTTCTGGTGACAGTCTTATCCTGGCTGGGTTCCTCACTCTTCTGTGAGGTAGGCCCTCTGCTGTGAGGTCAATCCTGCCTGACTTGCACACATCACCTTGGCGATGTGGGCCCTCTGTTGGCACATGGAACCTGCTGGGAGCCTCCTGCCCTCGGTGATGACGGCCCTCTAGCATCAGGCTCTAACTGCTGGGCTCCCCACGTTTTCTGATGTGAGCCCAGTGATGCCAGGACACTCCTGTCAGGTTCCCATCCCCATGGGGATGTGGGCTTTCTGCTCTGAGGTCCCAATGCCTGGGTTGCTCACAGTTTCATGATGTGGGCTCTCTGCTCTTAGTTCACTCCTGCCTGCATCCCATAGCTTCTGTGCTCTCGGCCGCCTGCTGGGAGGTTCCAAATGCTGGATTCCTCACTTTTTTTATTCTTTGGGCCCTCTGTTTTTAGGCTACTCCTACCTGCCTCACTCCCATCCCCTTTGTGATGTATGTCCTCTGATATGAGGCCACATGTGCTGGGTTCCTCACCTTCGATGATGTGGCCCCACTGGTGGGAGGACAGTCCTGACTGGTTCCCATCCCCTTGGTGTTGTGGGCCCTCTGGTGAGAGTCTCATCCTGCCTCGGTTCCTCACCCTTCTGTGAGATAGGCCCTCTGCTGTGAGGTCACTACTGCCTGGCTGGTGCATGCCACCTTGTAGACGTGGGCCCTCTGTTGGCAGTTGGAACCTGCTGGGAGTCTCCTCCCCTCAGTTATGAGGGCCCCCTGGCATCAGGCCCTAACTGCTGGGCTCCTAACATTTTCTGATATGTGCTAAGTGGTGCAAAGCCACTCCTGCCAGGTTCCCATCCCAATGGGGATGTGGGCCTTCTGTTCTGAGGTCCCAACAGCTGGGCTGCTCACAGGTTCATGATGTGGGCCCTCTGCTGTGAGTTCACTGCGGCCTGGATCCCATAGCCTCGGTGCTCTGGGCCACTTGCTGGGAGGTTCCAACTGCTGGATTCCTCAACTTTTATATTCTATGGACCCTGTGTTGTGAGGCCAGTCCTGCCAGCCTCATTCCGAACCCCTTGGTGATGTGGTTCCTCTGGTTTGAGGACACATGTGCTGGGATCCTCACCTTTCGATGATGTTGTCCCACTGGTGTGGGGACACTCCTGCCTGGTTCCCATCCCCTTGGTGATGTGGGCCCTCTGGTGAGAGTCTGATCCTGGCTGTGTTCCTCACCCTTCTGTGAGGTGGGCCCTCTGCTGTGAGGTCACTCCTGCCAGGCTGGCACACATCACCTTGGCGACGTTGGCCCTCTGGTGGCAGCTGGAGCCTGCTGGGAGCCTCCTCCTCTCGGTGATGAGTGCCCTCTAGCGTCAGGCCCTAACTTCTGAGCACCCCACGTTTTCTGATGTGAGCCCAGTGATGCCAGGACACTCCTGTCATGTTCCCATCACCATGGGGATGTGGGCCTTCTGCTCTGAGGTCCCAATGTCTGGGTTGCTCACAGTTTCATGATGTGGGCTGTCTGGTGTTAGTTCACTCTGGCCTGGATCCTCTAGCCTCTGTGCTCTGGGCCGCCTGCTGGGAGGTTCCAACTGCTGGATTCCTCACCTTTCTTATTTTTGGGCCCTCTGTTATGAGGCTCCTCCTGCCTGCCTCACTCCCAGCCCCTTGGTGATGGGTGTCCTATGGTTTGAAGCCACATGTTCTGGGTTCCTCACCTTTAGATGATGTGGCCCTACTCATGTGAGGACACTCCTGCCTGGTTCCAATCCATTTGGTGATGTGGGCCCTCTGGTGCGAGTCTGATCCTGACTGGGTTCGTCACACTTCTCTGAGGTGGGCCCTCTGCTGTGAGGTCATTCGTGCCTGGTTGGCACACATCGCCTTGGCGACGTCAGCCCTCTGGTGGCAGTTGGAGCCTGCTGGGAGCCTCCTTCCCTTGGTGATGAGGGTCCTCTGGCGTCAGGCCCTAACTGCTGGTCGCCCAAAATTTTCTGATACGTTCTCAGTGGTGCGAGGACACTCCTACCAGAATTCCATCCCCATGGGGATGTGGGCCTCCTGCTCTGAGGTCCCAATGGCTGGGTTGCTCAGTTTCATGACATGGGCCCTCTTCTGTGAGTTCACTGTGGCCTGGATCCCATGGCCTCGGTGCTCTGGGCCGCCTGCTGGGAGGTTCCAACTGCTGGATTCCTCACTTTTTTATTCTATGGGCCCAGTGTTGTGAGACTACTCCTGCCTGCCTCACTCCGAGGTCCTTGGTGATGTGGGTCCTCTGGTTTGAGGACACATGTGCTGAGTACCTCAGCTTTTGATGATGTGGCCCCACTGATGTGAAGACACTCCTGCCTGGTTCCCATCCCCTTGGTGATGTGGGCCCTCTGGTGAGAGTCTGATGTTGGCTGGGTTTCTCACCCTTCTGTGAGGTGGGACCTCTGCTGTGAGGTAACTCCTGCCTGGCATGCTCACGTTGCCTTGGCAATGTGAGCCCTCAGGTGGCAGTTGGAGCCTGCTGGGAATCTCATCCCCTCAGGTATGAGAGCTCTGGATAAAACACATATACCCTTTTTTGCCAAGTGCATTATTTTCCAAGTTCTGTCTCTTTTCCTATGCTTTAAGAGCTACTCCCGTGTATGTTCTGAAATCAGTTTCCAGCAATTCTGCCCCGCATTCAAGTCCTCTTCGCAGCCTTACTTCAGTATAATTTTGGATGATAGCTGTCATTTATAACTCCACAGGTTTCTGAATTACAGTGCCCCTGAGCTCCTTTCTTCAACTCGCTTTCTTGTGAGCTGGCCGCAACACCGCAGGATCTCCTCAGGCCCTAATCTAGTTCCAGCATGGCACGCGGAGCCTTTGGTTCATTTATCTTCCTGGTGGGAAATGAGAGTTAAATTTGCCCGTCCAGACACCTACAGATAGTCTCCCATTGCTTCTCCTTATTCCTGTTCATCTTCCGAAGAAATTGCAAACTGGGCCAAACAGGAGGTTAAAGGCACTGACTCTCCAAGTGGGGAGAGTGTTAGTAAAGCGTCTGGAATGTTGCACCCGAGTACCAGGGGACGAAAACTGAGACACATTTGAACACGTTTCCCGATCACACGGTGGATCATACACTCCGTTCCACATGCATGTTTTAGCTGAAGGAAGAATCCCTTAAACCTGGAGAGTTGAGACCCATGGAATGGGTACCATGCAATATGACTTCAAAGGGTCTGCATTTGCTCACCGAACCTCACCAATCCTATCACTGCTGCATTTATGCTGCTGTACAGACGCTTGATTCTCTTTCGGAGACATATAAATCCTAAGGTTTTAAGATTCTTACTAGTCAGGTATATTCTTAGGCGTTTAATATGGGGTGTTGAGTCCACTTCGTTGAGCAAGGAGTAGCTCTTGTCTATTACATATTTGGCTTATGGAACGGTATCTGTGCTAATTTCAATCTCTGGTTTCATGCAGCACCCCAACTCACCTTTCCCCTTAAGCAAGCATAAGTTGGTTTTCTACATTTGAAACCCTGTTCTGTTTTGTAATTCAGTTCCTGTGTAGCCAAGTTTACATTCCGTGTATTAGGGATATCTTATGATGTTTCTTTTTCTGTGTGACTTATTTCACTTAGAATACTCGTACCTGAATCCACTCATTATGCTGCTACGGGCCTGATGACATAGATTTCATTGCTGAGTGATATTGCATTGTACGTAAGTACCACAACTTCTTTATCCATTTTTCGCTTTCTGTGATATTGAACTTGTACCGTAAACGAGGTTCTTGTAAACAGAGCTGTCCGAAACTTTGGGGTGGCTGTGTCTTTTGATTTTAATTTCCCTAAGCTATAGGACCATAAGTGGAAGTGCCCTAGGCTCTGTTGCTTTGCTTTTTGGATGTTTCAGGAAACACCATACACATCTCCACAGTGGCTGCTGGCAATTCACATCCCGATCATCAGCATAACAAGGCTCCCAGTTCTCCATGGCCTGTCCTGCCTTTCTGGATTTTACACTTTTTTCAGATGGCCCTTTTGACCGGGGGGCAGTGAGACTTCATTGTAGTGCAGATTTCCTTTGCAAGCTTGCTTGGTTGGCCAAAAAGGGCGTATGCGTTTTTTCCTGAATATATTCAGGAAAAAACGCATACGCCCTTTTTGGCCAAGTGCATCATTGTGGACGTTCTGCCTCTTTTCCTATGCTTTACATGCAATTCCAGTCTACCTCCTGAAATCGGTTTTCTGCAATTCTGCCCCGCTTTCAAGTCCTCTTGGCAGCCTTACTTCAATATATTTTTGGACGATAGCTGTCATTTATAACTCTGCAGGTTTGTGAATTACAGTGCCCCTGAGCTCCTTTCTTCAACTCGCTTTCTTGTGAGCTGGCCGCAACACCGCAGGATTGCTTCAGGCCCTAGTTTGTTTCCCGGCACGGCATGCTGAGCCTTTGGTTAATTCCTCTTCCTGGTGGGAAATGAGAGTTAAATTTGCCCGTCCAGACAGCTCCAGCTAGTCTCTCATTGGTTCTCCCTATTCCTGTTCATTTTCCACAGAAATTACAAACTGGGCCAAACAGGAGGTTAAAGGCACTGACTCTCCAAGTGGGGAGAGTGTTAGTAAAGCGTCTGGAATGTTGCACCCGAGTACCAGGGGACGTAAACTGAGACACATTTGAACACGTTTTCCGATCACACGGTGGATCATACTCTGGGTTCCACATGCATGTTTTAGCTGAAGGAAGAATCCCTTAAACCTGGAGAGTTGAGACCCATGGAATGGGTACCATGCAATATGACTTCAAAGGGTCTGCATTTGCTCACCGAACCTCACCAATCCTATCACTGCTGCGTTTATGCCGCTGTACACACGCTTGATTCTCTTTCGGAGACATATAAATCCATAGTTTTTAAGATTCTTACTAGTCAGGTATATTGTTAGGCGTTTAATATGGGGTGTTGAGTCCACTTCGTTGAGCAAGGAGTAGCACTTGTCTATTATATATTTGGCTTATGGAACGGTATCTGTGCTAATTTCAATCTCTTGTTGTATGCAGCACCCCAACTCACCTTTCCCCTTAAGCAAGCATAAATTGGTTTTCTACATTTCACACTCTGTTCTGTTTAGTAATTTAGTTCCTGTGTAACCAAGTTTACATCCGTGTAGTAGTGATATCTTATGATGTTTCTTTTTCTGTGTGACTTATTTTTTATTTTTTTATTTTTTTATTTTTTTATTTATTTTTTTTTTGCGGTACGTGGGCCTCTCACTGTTGTGGTCTTTCCCATTTCAGAGCACAGGCTCCGGACGCGCAGGCTCAGCGGCCATGGCTCACAGGCCCAGCCACTCCGCGGCATGTGGGATCTTCCCGGATCGGGGCACGAACCCATGTACTCTGCATCGGCAGGCGGACTCTCAACCACTGCGCCACCAGGTAAGCCCTGTGTGACTTATTTCACTTAGAATCATCGTACCTGAATCCACTCATTATGCTGCTACAGGCCTGATGACATAGATTTCATTGCTGAGTGATATTGCATTGTACGTAAGTACCACAACTTCTTTATCCATTTTTCGCTTTCTGTGATATTGAACTTGTACCGTAAACGAGGTTCTTGTAAACAGAGCCGTCCCAAACTTGGGGTGGCTGTGTCTTTTTGATTTTAATTTCCCTAAGCTATAGGACCATAAGTGGAAGTGCCCTAGGCTCTGTTGCTTTGTTTTTTGGATGTTTCAGGAAACACCATACACTTCGCCAGAGTGGCTGCTGGCAATTTACATGCCGCCCATCAGCATAACAAGGCTCCCAGTTCTCCATGGCCTGTCCTGCCTTTCTGGATTTTACACTTTTTTCAGATGGCCCTTTTGACCGGGGGGCAGTGAGACTTCATTGTAGTGCAGATTTCCTTTGCAAGCTTGCTTGGTTGGCCAAAAAGGGCGTATGCGTTTTTTCCTGAATATATTCAGGAAAAAACGCATACGCCCTTTTTGGCCAAGTGCATCATTGTGGACGTTCTGCCTCTTTTCCTATGCTTTACATGCAATTCCAGTCTACCTCCTGAAATCGGTTTCCTGCAATTCTGACCCGCTTTCAACTCCTCTTGGCTGCCTTACTTCAATATATTTTTGGAAGATAGCTGTCATTTATAACTCTGCAGGTTTGTGAATTACAGTGCCCCTGAGCTTTCTTCAACTCGCTTTCTTTTGAGCTGGCCGCAACACCGCAGGATTGCTTCAGGCCCTAGTTTGTTTCCGGCACGGCATGTTGAGCCTTTGGTTAATTCCTCTTCCTGGTGGGAAATGAGAGTTAAATTTGCCCGTCCAGACACCTCCAGCTAGTCTCTCATTGGTTCTCCCTATTCCTGTTCATTTTCCACAGAAATTGCAAACTGGGCCAAACAGGAGGTAAAAGGCACTGACTCTCCAAGTGGGGAGAGTGTTAGTAAAGCATCTGGAATATTGCACCCGAGTTCTACGGGACGAAAACTGAGACACATTTGAACACGTTTCCCGATCACACGGTGGATCATACTCTGGATTCCACATGCATGTTTTAGCTGAAGGAAGAATCCCTTAAACCTGGAGAGTTGAGTCCCATGGAATGGGTACCGTGCAATATGACTTCAACGGGTCTGCATTTGCTCACCGAACTTCACCAATCCTATCACTGCTGCGTTTATGCCACCGTACACACGCTTGATTCTCTTTCGGAGACATATAAATCGGTAGGTTTTATATTCTTACTAGTCAGGTATATTCTTAGGCGTTTATATGGGGTGTTGAGTCCACTTCGTTCAGCAAGGAGTAGCTCTTGTCTATTGCTTATTTGGCTTATGGAACGGTATCTGTGCTAATTTCAATCTCTGGTTTCATGCAGCACCCCAACTCACCTTTCCCCTTAAGCAAGCATAAGTTGGTTTTCTACATTTGAGACCCTGTTCTGTTTTGTAATTCAGTTCCTGTGTAGCCAAGTTTACATTCCGTGTAGTAGTGATATCTTATGATGTTTCTTTTTCTGTGTGACTTATTTCACTTAGACTCATCATACCTGCATCCACTCATTATGCTGCTATGGGCCTGATGACATAGATTTCATTGCTGAGTGATATTGCATTGTACGTAAGTACCACAACTTCTTTATCCATTTTTTGCTTTCTGTGATATTGAACTTGTACCGTAAACGAGGTTCTTGTAAACAGAGCCGTCCCAAACTTTGGGGTGGCTGTGTCTTTTTGATTTTAATTTCCCTAAGCTATAGGACCATAAGTGGAAGTGCCCTAGGCTCTGTTGCTTTGTTTTTTAGATGTTTCAGGAAACACCATACACTTCTCCAGAGTGGCTGTTGGCAATTTACATCCCGCCCACCAGCATAACAAGGCTCCCAGTTCTCCATGGCCTGTCCTGCCTTTCTGGATTTTACACTTTTTTCAGATGGCCCTTTTGACCGGGGGGCAGTGAGACTTCATTGTAGTGCAGATTTCCTTTGCAAGCTTGCTTGGTTGGCCAAAAAGGGCGTATGCGTTTTTTCCTGAATATATTCAGGAAAAAATGCATACGCCCTTTTTGGCCAAGTGCATCATTGTGGACGTTCTGCCTCTTTTCCTATGCTTTACATGCAATTCCCGTCTACCTCCTGTTATCGGTTTCCTGCAATTCTGCCCCGCTTTCAAGTCCTCTTGGCAGCCTTACTTCAATATATTTTTGGACGATAGCTGTCATTTATAACTCTGCATGTTTGTGAATTACAGTGCCCCTGAGCTCCTTTCTTCAACTCGCTTTCTTGTGAGCTGGCCGCAACACCGCAGGATTGCTTCAGGCCCTAGTGTGGTTCCGGCACGGCACGCTGAGCCTTTGGTTAATTCCTCTTCCTGGTGGGAAATGAGAGTTAAATTTGCCCGTCCACACACCTCCAGCTAGTCTCTCATTGGTTCTCCCTATTCCTGTACAGTTTCCGCAGAAATTGCAAACTGGGCCAAACAGGAGTTTAAAGACACTGACTCTCCAAGTGGGGAGAGTGTTAGTAAAGCGTCTTGAATGTTGCACCCGAGTACCAGGGGACGAAAACTGAGACACATTTGAACACGTTTCCTGATCACACGGTGGATCATACTCTGTGTTCCACATGCATGTTTTAGCTGAAGGAAGAATCCCTTAAACTTGGAGAGTTGAGACCCATGGAATGGGTACCATGCAATATGACTTCAAAGGGTCTGCATTTGCTCACCGAACCTCACCAATCCTATCACTGCTGCGTTTATGCTGCTGTACACACGCTTGATTCACTTTTGGAGACATATACATCCGTAGGTTTTAAGATTATTTCTAGTCAGGTATATTCTTAGGCGTTTAATATGGGGTGTTGAGTCCACTTCGTTCAGCAAGGAGTAGCTCTTGTCTATTGCATATTTGGCTTATGGAACGGTATCTGTGCTAATTTCAATCTCTGGTTTCATGCAGCACCCCAACTCACCTTTCCCCTTAAGCAAGCATAAGTTGGTTTTCTACATTTGAGACCCTGTTCTGTTTTGTAATTCAGTTCCTGTGTAGCCAAGTTTACCTTCCGTGTAGTAGTGATATCTTATGATGTTTCTTTTTCTGTGTGACTTATTTCACTTAGAATCATCATACCTGAATCCACTCATTATGCTGCTACGGGCCTGATGACATAGATTTCATTGCTGAGTGATATTGCATTGTACGTAAGTACCACAACTTCTTTATCCATTTTTCGCTTTCTGTGATATTGAACTTGTACCATAAACGAGGTTCTTGTAAATAGAGCCGTCCCAAACTTTGGGGTGGCTGTGTCTTTTTGATTTTAATTTCCCTAAGCTATAGGACCATAAGTGGAAGTGCCCTAGGCTCTGTTGCTTTGTTTTTTAGATGTTTCAGGAAACACCATACACTTCTCCAGAGTGGCTGTTGGCAATTTACATCCCGCCCATCAGCATAACAAGGCTCCCAGTTCTCCATGGCCTGTCCTGCCTTTCTGGATTTTACACATTTTTCAGATGGCCCTTTTGACTGGGCTGCACTGAGACTTCATTGTAGTGTTGATTATCTTTGCAAGCTTGCTTGGTTGGCCAAAAAGTGCGTATGCGTTTTTTCCTGAATATATTCAGGAAAGAACACATACGCCCTTTTTGGCCAAGTGCATCATTGTGGACGTTCTGCCTCTTTTCCTATGCTTTACATGCAATTCCCGTCTACCTCCTGAAATCGGTTTCCTGCAATTCTGCCCCGCTTTCAAGTCCTCTTGGCAGCCTTACTTCAATATATTTTTGGACGATAGCTGTCATTTATAACTCTGCAGGTTTGTGAATTACAGTGCCCCTGAGCTCCTTTCTTCAACTCGCTTTCTTGTGAGCTGGCCGCAACACCGCAGGATTGCTTCAGGCCCTAGTTTGTTTCCCGGCACGGCATGCTGAGCCTTTGGTTAATTCCTCTTCCTGGTGGGAAATGAGAGTTAAATTTGCCCGTCCAGACAGCTCCAGCTAGTCTCTCATTGGTTCTCCCTATTCCTGTTCATTTTCCACAGAAATTGCAAACTGGGCCAAACAGGAGGTTAAAGGCACTGACTCTCCAAGTGGGGAGAGTGTTAGTAAAGCGTCTGGAATGTTGCACCCGAGTACCAGGGGACGTAAACTGAGACACATTTGAACACGTTTTCCGATCACACGGTGGATCATACTCTGGGTTCCACATGCATGTTTTAGCTGAAGGAAGAATCCCTTAAACCTGGAGAGTTGAGACCCATGGAATGGGTACCATGCAATATGACTTCAAAGGGTCTGCATTTGCTCACCGAACCTCACCAATCCTATCACTGCTGCGTTTATGCCGCTGTACACACGCTTGATTCTCTTTCGGAGACATATAAATCCATAGTTTTTAAGATTCTTACTAGTCAGGTATATTGTTAGGCGTTTAATATGGGGTGTTGAGTCCACTTCGTTGAGCAAGGAGTAGCACTTGTCTATTATATATTTGGCTTATGGAACGGTATCTGTGCTAATTTCAATCTCTTGTTGTATGCAGCACCCCAACTCACCTTTCCCCTTAAGCAAGCATAAATTGGTTTTCTACATTTCACACTCTGTTCTGTTTAGTAATTTAGTTCCTGTGTAACCAAGTTTACATCCGTGTAGTAGTGATATCTTATGATGTTTCTTTTTCTGTGTGACTTATTTTTTATTTTTTTATTTTTTTATTTATTTTTTTTTTGCGGTACGTGGGCCTCTCACTGTTGTGGTCTTTCCCATTGCAGAGCACAGGCTCCGGACGCGCAGGCTCAGTGGCCATGGCTCACAGGCCCAGCCACTCCGCGGCATGTGGGATCTTCCCGGATCGGGGCACGAACCCATGTACTCTGCATCGGCAGGCGGACTCTCAACCACTGCGCCACCAGGTAAGCCCTGTGTGACTTATTTCACTTAGAATCATCGTACCTGAATCCACTCATTATGCTGCTACAGGCCTGATGACATAGATTTCATTGCTGAGTGATATTGCATTGTACGTAAGTACCACAACTTCTTTATCCATTTTTCGCTTTCTGTGATATTGAACTTGTACCGTAAACGAGGTTCTTGTAAACAGAGCCGTCCCAAACTTGGGGTGGCTGTGTCTTTTTGATTTTAATTTCCCTAAGCTATAGGACCATAAGTGGAAGTGCCCTAGGCTCTGTTGCTTTGTTTTTTGGATGTTTCAGGAAACACCATACACTTCGCCAGAGTGGCTGCTGGCAATTTACATGCCGCCCATCAGCATAACAAGGCTCCCTGTTCTCCATGGCCTGTCCTGCCTTTCTGGATTTTACTCTTTTTTCAGATGTCCCTTTTGACCGGGGGGCAGTGAGACTTCATTGTAGTGCAGATTTCCTTTTCAAGCTTGCTTGGTTGGCCAAAAAGGGCGTATGCGTTTTTTCCTGAATATATTCAGGAAAAAACGCATACGCCCTTTTTGGCCAAGTGCATCATTGTGGACGTTCTGCCTCTTTTCCTATGCTTTACATGCAATTCCAGTCTACCTCCTGAAATCGGTTTCCTGCAATTCTGACCCGCTTTCAACTCCTCTTGGCTGCCTTACTTCAATATATTTTTGGAAGATAGCTGTCATTTATAACTCTGCAGGTTTGTGAATTACAGTGCCCCTGAGCTTTCTTCAACTCGCTTTCTTTTGAGCTGGCCGCAACACCGCAGGATTGCTTCAGGCCCTAGTTTGTTTCCGGCACGGCATGTTGAGCCTTTGGTTAATTCCTCTTCCTGGTGGGAAATGAGAGTTAAATTTGCCCGTCCAGACACCTCCAGCTAGTCTCTCATTGGTTCTCCCTATTCCTGTTCATTTTCCACAGAAATTGCAAACTGGGCCAAACAGGAGGTAAAAGGCACTGACTCTCCAAGTGGGGAGAGTGTTAGTAAAGCATCTGGAATATTGCACCCGAGTTCTACGGGACGAAAACTGAGACACATTTGAACACGTTTCCCGATCACACGGTGGATCATACTCTGGATTCCACATGCATGTTTTAGCTGAAGGAAGAATCCCTTAAACCTGGAGAGTTGAGTCCCATGGAATGGGTAAAGTGCAATATGACTTCAACGGGTCTGCATTTGCTCACCGAACTTCACCAATCCTACCACTGCTGCGTTTATGCCACCGTACACACGCTTGATTCTCTTTCGGAGACATATAAATCGGTACGTTTTAATATTCTTACTAGTCAGGTATATTCTTAGGCGTTTATATGGGGTGTTGAGTCCACTTCGTTCAGCAAGGAGTAGCTCTTGTCTATTGCTTATTTGGCTTATGGAACGGCATCTGTGCTAATTTCAATCTCTGGTTTCATGCAGCACCCCAACTCACCTTTCCCCTTAAGCAAGCATAAGTTGGTTTTCTACATTTGAGACCCTGTTCTGTTTTGTAATTCAGTTCCTGTGTAGCCAAGTTTACATTCCGTGTAGTAGTGATATCTTATGATGTTTCTTTTTCTGTGTGACTTATTTCACTTAGACTCATCATACCTGCATCCACTCATTATGCTGCTATGGGCCTGATGACATAGATTTCATTGCTGAGTGATATTGCATTGTACGTAAGTACCACAACTTCTTTATCCATTTTTTGCTTTCTGTGATATTGAACTTGTACCGTAAACGAGGTTCTTGTAAACAGAGCCGTCCCAAACTTTGGGGTGGCTGTGTCTTTTTGATTTTAATTTCCCTAAGCTATAGGACCATAAGTGGAAGTGCCCTAGGCTCTGTTGCTTTGTTTTTTGGATGTTTCAGGAAACACCATACACTTCTCCAGAGTGGCTGTTGGCAATTTACATCCCGCCCACCAGCATAACAAGGCTCCCAGTTCTCCATGGCCTGTCCTGCCTTTCTGGATTTTACACTTTTTTCAGATGGCCCTTTTGACCGGGGGGCAGTGAGACTTCATTGTAGTGCAGATTTCCTTTGCAAGCTTGCTTGGTTGGCCAAAAAGGGCGTATGCGTTTTTTCCTGAATATATTCAGGAAAAAACGCATACGCCCTTTTTGGCCAAGTGCATCATTGTGGACGTTCTGCCTCTTTTCCTATGCTTTACATGCAATTCCCGTCTACCTCCTGTTATCGGTTTCCTGCAATTCTGCCCCGCTTTCAAGTCCTCTTGGCAGCCTTACTTCAATATATTTTTGGACGATAGCTGTCATTTATAACTCTGCATGTTTGTGAATTACAGTGCCCCTGAGCTCCTTTCTTCAACTCGCTTTCTTGTGAGCTGGCCGCAACACCGCAGGATTGCTTCAGGCCCTAGTGTGGTTCCAGCACGGCACGCTGAGCCTTTGGTTAATTCCTCTTCCTGGTGGGAAATGAGAGTTAAATTTGCCCGTCCACACACCACCAGCTAGTCTCTCATTGGTTCTCCCTATTCCTGTACAGTTTCCGCAGAAATTGCAAACTGGGCCAAACAGGAGTTTAAAGACACTGACTCTCCAAGTGGGGAGAGTGTTAGTAAAGCGTCTTGAATGTTGCACCCGAGTACCAGGGGACGAAAACTGAGACACATTTGAACACGTTTCCTGATCACACGGTGGATCATACTCTGTGTTCCACATGCATGTTTTAGCTGAAGGAAGAATCCCTTAAACTTGGAGAGTTGAGACCCATGGAATGGGTACCATGCAATATGACTTCAAAGGGTCTGCATTTGCTCACCGAACCTCACCAATCCTATCACTGCTGCGTTTATGCCGCTGTACACACGCTTGATTCACTTTTGGAGACATATACATCCGTAGGTTTTAAGATTATTTCTAGTCAGGTATATTCTTAGGCGTTTAATATGGGGTGTTGAGTCCACTTCGTTCAGCAAGGAGTAGCTCTTGTCTATTGCATATTTGGCTTATGGAACGGTATCTGTGCTAATTTCAATCTCTGGTTTCATGCAGCACCCCAACTCACCTTTCCCCTTAAGCAAGCATAAGTTGGTTTTCTACATTTGAGACCCTGTTCTGTTTTGTAATTCAGTTCCTGTGTAGCCAAGTTTACCTTCCGTGTAGTAGTGATATCTTATGATGTTTCTTTTTCTGTGTGACTTATTTCACTTAGAATCATCATACCTGAATCCACTCATTATGCTGCTACGGGCCTGATGACATAGATTTCATTGCTGAGTGATATTGCATTGTACGTAAGTACCACAACTTCTTTATCCATTTTTCGCTTTCTGTGATATTGAACTTGTACCATAAACGAGGTTCTTGTAAACAGAGCCGTCCCAAACTTTGGGGTGGCTGTGTCTTTTTGATTTTAATTTCCCTAAGCTATAGGACCATAAGTGGAAGTGCCCTAGGCTTTGTTGCTTTGTTTTTTAGATGTTTCAGGAAACACCATACACTTCTCCAGAGTGGCTGTTGGCAATTTACATCCCGCCCATCAGCATAACAAGGCTCCCAGTTCTCCATGGCCTGTCCTGCCTTTCTGGATTTTACACATTTTTCAGATGGCCCTTTTGACTGGGCTGCAGTGAGACTTCATTGTAGTGTTGATTATCTTTGCAAGCTTGCTTGGTTGGCCAAAAAGTGCGTATGCGTTTTTTCCTGAATATATTCAGGAAAGAACACATACGCCCTTTTTGGCCAAGTGCATCATTGTGGACGTTCTGCCTCTTTTCCTATGCTTTACATGCAATTCCCGTCTACCTCCTGAAATCGGTTTCCTGCAATTCTGCCCCGCTTTCAAGTCCTCTTGGCAGCCTTACTTCAATATATTTTTGGACGATAGCTGTCATTTATAACTCTGCAGGTTTGTGAATTACAGTGCCCCTGAGCTCCTTTCTTCAACTCGCTTTCTTGTGAGCTGGCCGCAACACCGCAGGATTGCTTCAGGCCCTAGTGTGGTTCCGGCACGGCATGCTGAGCCTTTGGTTAATTCCTCTTTCTGGTCGGAAATGAGAGTTAAATTTGCCCGTCCAGACACCTCCAGCTAGTTTCTCATTGGTTCTCCCTATTCCTGTACATTTTCCGCAGAAATTGCAAACTGGGCCATACAGGAGGTTAAAGGCACTGACTCTCCAAATGGGGTGAGTGTTAGTAAAGCGTCTGGAGTGTTGCACCCGAGTACCAGGGGACGAAAACTGAGACACATTTGAACACGTTTCCTGATCACACGGTGGATCATACTCTGTGTTCCACATGCATGTTTTAGCTGAAGGAAGAATCCCTTAAACTTGGAGAGTTGAGACCCATGGAATGGGTACCATGCAATATGACTTCAAAGGGTCTGCATTTGCTCACCGAACCTCACCAATCCTATCACTGCTGCGTTTATGCCGCTGTACACACGCTTGATTCTCTTTTGGAGACATATACATCCGTAGGTTTTAAGATTATTTCTAGTCAGGTATATTCTTAGGCGTTTAATATGGGGTGTTGAGTCCACTTCGTTCAGCAAGGAGTAGCTCTTGTCTATTGCATATTTGGCTTATGGAACGGTATCTGTGCTAATTTCAATCTCTGGTTTCATGCAGCACCCCAACTCACCTTTCCCCTTAAGCAAGCATAAGTTGGTTTTCTACATTTGAGACCCTGTTCTGTTTTGTAATTCAGTTCCTGTGTAGCCAAGTTTACCTTCCGTGTAGTAGTGATATCTTATGATGTTTCTTTTTCTGTGTGACTTATTTCACTTAGAATCATCGTACCTGAATCCACTCATTATGCTGCTACGGGCCTGATGACATAGATTTCATTGCTGAGTGATATTGCATTGTACGTAAGTACCACAACTTCTTTATCCATTTTTCGCTTTCTGTGATATTGAACTTGTACCGTAAACGAGGTTCTTGTAAACAGAGCCGTCCCAAACTTTGGGGTGGCTGTGTCTTTTTGATTTTAATTTCCCTAAGCTATAGGACCATAAGTGGAAGTGCCCTAGGCTCTGTTGCTTTGTTTTTTAGATGTTTCAGGAAACACCATACACTTCTCCAGAGTGGCTGTTGGCAATTTACATCCCGCCCATCAGCATAACAAGGCTCCCAGTTCTCCATGGCCTGTCCTGCCTTTCTGGATTTTACACATTTTTCAGATGGCCCTTTTGACTGGGCTGCAGTGAGACTTCATTGTAGTGTTGATTATCTTTGCAAGCTTGCTTGGTTGGCCAAAAAGTGCGTATGCGTTTTTTCCTGAATATATTCAGGAAAGAACGCATACGCTCTTTTTGGCCAAGTGCATCATTGTGGACGTTCTGCCTCTTTTCCTATGCTTTACATGCAATTCCCGTCTACCTCCTGAAATCGGTTTCCTGCAATTCTGCCCCGCTTTCAAGTCCTCTTGGCAGCCTTACTTCAATATATTTTTGGACGATAGCTGTCATTTATAACTCTGCAGGTTTGTGAATTACAGTGCCCCTGAGCTCCTTTCTTCAACTCGCTTTCTTGTGAGCTGGCCGCAACACCGCAGGATTGCTTCAGGCCCTAGTGTGGTTCCGGCACGGCATGCTGAGCCTTTGGTTAATTCCTCTTTCTGGTCGGAAATGAGAGTTAAATTTGCCCGTCCAGACACCTCCAGCTAGTTTCTCATTGGTTCTCCCTATTCCTGTACATTTTCCGCAGAAATTGCAAACTGGGCCATACAGGAGGTTAAAGGCACTGACTCTCCAAGTGGGGTGAGTGTTAGTAAAGCGTCTGGAGTGTTGCACCCGAGTACCAGGGGACGAAAACTGAGACACATTTGAACACGTTTCCTGATCATACGGTGGATCATACTCTGTGTTCCACATGCATGTTTTAGCTGAAGGAAGAATCCCTTAAACTTGGAGAGTTGAGACCCATGGAATGGGTACCATGCAATATGACTTCAAAGGGTCTGCATTTGCTCACCGAACCTCACCAATCCTATCACTGCTGCGTTTATGCCGCCGTTCACATGCTTGATTCTCTTTCGTAGACATATAAATCCGTAGGTTTTAAGATTATTTCTAGTCAGGTATATTCTTAGGCGTTTAATATGGGGTGTTGAGTCCACTTCGTTCAGCAAGGAGTAGCTCTTGTCTATTGCATATTTGGCTTATGGAACGGTATCTGTGCTAATTTCAATCTCTGGTTTCATGCAGCACCCCAACTCACCTTTCCCCTTAAGCAAGCATAAGTTGGTGTTCTACATTTGAGACCCTGTTGTGTTTTGTAATTCAGTTCTTGTGTAGCCAAGTTTATATTCCGTGTAGTAGTGATATCTTATGATGTTTCTTTTACTGTGTGACTTATTTCACTTAGAATCATCGTACCTGAATCCACTCATTATGCTGCGACGGGCCTGATGACAAGATTTCATTGCTGAGTGATATTGCATTGTACGTAAGTACCACAACTTCTTTATCCATTTTTCGCTTTTGTGATATTGAACTTGTACCGTAAACAAGATTCTTGTAAACAGAGCCGTCCCAAACTTTGGGGTGGCTGTGTCTTTTTGATTTTAATATCCCTAAGCTATAGGACCATAAGTGGAAGTGCCCTAGGCTCTGTTGCTTTGTTTTTTAGATGTTTCAGGAAACAGCATACACTTCTCCAGAGTGGCTGTTGGCAATTTACATCCCGCCCATCAGCATAACAAGGCTCCCAATTCTCCATGTCCTGTCTTGCCTTTCTGGATTTTTCACTTTTTTCAGATGGCCCTTTTGACCAGGGGGCAGTGAGACTTCATTGTAGTGCAGATTTCCTTTGCAAGCTTGCTTGGTTGGCTAAAAAGGGCGTATGCGTTTTTTCCTGAATATATTCAGGAAAAAACGCATACGCCCTTTTTGGCCAAGTGCATCATTGTGGACGTTCTGCCTCTTTTCCTATGCTTTACATGCAATTCCCGTCTACCTCCTGAAATCGGTTTCCTGCAATTCTGCCCCGCTTTCAAGTCCTCTTGGCAGCCTTACTTCAATATATTTTTGGACGATAGCTGTCATTTATAACTCTGCAGGTTTGTGAATTACAGTGCCCCTGAGCTCCTTTCTTCAACTCGCTTTCTTGTGAGCTAGCCGCAACACCGCAGGATTGCTTCAGGCCCTAGTGTGGTTCCGGCACGGCACGCTGAACCTTTGGTTAATTTCTCTTCCTGGTGGGAAATGAGAGTTAAATTTGCCCGTCCAGACACCTCCAGCTAGTCTCTCTTTCGTTCTCCCTATTCCTGTACATTTTCCGCAGAAATTGCAAACTGGGCCAAACAGGAGTTTAAAGGCACTGACTCTCCAAGTGGGGAGAGTGTTAGTAAAGCGTCTTGAATGTTGCACCCGAGTACCAGGGGACGAAAACTGAGACACATTTGAACACGTTTCCCGATCACACGGTGGATCATACTCTGGGTTCCACATGCATGTTTTAGCTGAAGGAAGAATCCCTTAAACCTGGAGAGTTGAGACCCATGGAATGGGTACCATGCAATATGACTTCAAAGGGTCTGCATTTGCTCACCGAACTTCACCAATCCTATCACTGCTGCGTTTATGCCACCGTACACACGCTTGATTCTCTTTCGGAGACATATAAATCCACAGGTTTTAAGATTCTTACTAGTCAGGTGTATTCTTAGGCGTTTAATATGGGGTGTTGAGTACACTTCGTTTAGCAAGGAGTAGCTCTTGTCTATTACATATTTGGCTTATGGCACGGTATCTGTGCTAATTTCAATCTCTGGTTTCATGCAGCACCCCAACTCACCTTTCCCCTTAAGCAAGCATAAGTTGGTTTTCTACATTTGCGACCCTGTTCTGTTTTGTAATTCAGTTCTTGTGTAGCCAAGTTTACCTTCCGTGTAGTAGTGATATCTTATGGTGTTTCTTTTTCTGTGTGACTTATTTCACTTAGAATCATCGTACCTGAATCCACTCATTATGCTGCTACGGGCCTGATGACATAGATTTCATTGCTGAGTGATATTGCATTGTACGTAAGTACCACAACTTCTTTATCCATTTTTCGCTTTCTGTGATATTGAACTTGTACCATAAACGCGGTTCTTGTAAACAGAGCCGTCCCAAACTTTGGGGTGACTGTGTCTTTTTGATTTTAATTTCCCTAAGCTATAGGACCATAAGTGGAAGTGCCCTAGGCTCTGTTGCTTTGTTTTTTAGATGTTTCAGGAAACAGCATACACTTCTCCAGAGTGGCTGTTGGCAATTTACATCCCGCCCATCAGCATAACAAGGCTCCCAGTTCTCCATGGCCTGTCCTGCCTTTCTGGATTTTACACTTTTTTCAGATGGCCCTTTTGACCGGGGGGCAGTGAGACTTCATTGTAGTGCAGATATCCTTTGCAAGCTTGCTTGGTTGGCCAAAAAGGGCGTATGCGTTTTTTCCTGAATATATTCAGGAAAAAACGCATACGCCCTTTTTGGCCAAGTGCATCATTTTGGACGTTCTGCCTCTATTCCTATGCTTTACATGCAATTCCAGTGTACCTCCTGAAATCGATTTCCTGCAATTCTGCCCCGCTTTCAAGTCCTCTTGGCAGCCTTACTTCAATATATTTTTGGACGATAGCTGTCATTTATAACTCTGCAGGTTTGAGAATTACAGTGCCCCTGAGCTCGTTTCTTCAACTCGCTTTCTTGTGAGCTGGCCGCAACACCGCAGGATTGCTTCAGGCCCTAGTGTAGTTCCGGCACGGAACGCTGAGCCTTTGGTTAATTCCTCTTCCTGGTGGGAAATGAGAGTTAAATTTGCCCGTCCAGACACCTCCAGCTAGTCTCTCTTTCGTTCTCCCTATTCCTATTCATTTTCCACAGAAATTACAAACTGGGCCAAACAGGAGGTTAAAGGCACTGACTCTCCAAGTGGGGAGAGTGTTAGTAAAGCATCTGGAATGTTGCACCCGAGTACCAGGGACGAAAACGAGACACATTTGAACACGTTTCCCGATCACACGGTGGATCATACTCTGGGTTCCACATGCATGTTTTAGCTGAAGGAAGAATCCCTTAAACCTGGAGAGTTGAGACCCATGGAATGGGTACCATGCAATATGACTTCAAAGGGTCTGCATTTGCTCACCGAACCTCACCAATCCTATCACTGCTGCGTTTATGCCGCTGTACACACGCTTGATTCTCTTTCGGAGACATATAAATCCGTAGGTTTTAAGATTATTTCTAGTCAGGTATATTCTTAGGCGTTTAATATGGGGTGTTGAGTCCACTTCGTTCAGCAAGGAGTAGCTCTTGTCTATTGCATATTTGGCTTATGGAACGGTATCTGTGCTAATTTCAATCTCTGGTTTCATGCAGCACCCCAACTCACCTTTCCACTTAAGCAAGCATAAGTTGGTTTTCTACATTTGACACCCTGTTCTGTTTTGTAATTCAGTTCCTGTGTAGCCAAGTTTACATTCCGTGTAGTAGTGATATCTTATGATGTTTCTTTTTCTGTGTGACTTATTTCACTTAGAATCATCGTACCTGAATCCACTCATTATGCTGGTACGGGCCTGATGACATAGATTTCATTGCTGAGTGATATTGCATTGTACATAAGTACCACAACTTCTTTATCCATTTTTCGCTTTCTGTGATATTGAACTTGTACCATAAACGACGTTCTTGTAAACAGAGCCTTCCCAAACTTTGGGGTGGCTGTGTCTTTTTGATTTTAATTTCCCTAAGCTATAGGACCATAAGTGGAAGTGCCCTAGGCTCTGTTGCTTTGTTTTTTAGATGTTTCAGGAAACACCATACATTTCTCCAGAGTGGCTGTTGGCAGTTTACATCCCGCCCATCAGCATAACAAGGCTCCCAGTTCTCCATGGCCTGTCCTGCCTTTCTGGATTTTACACATTTTTCAGATGGCCCTTTTAACTGGGCGGCAGTGAGACTTCATTGTAGTGCAGATTTCCTTTGCAAGCTTGCTTGGTTGGCCAAAAAGGGCTTATGCGTTTTTTCCTGAATATATTCAGGAAAAAACGCATACGCCCTTTTTGCCCAAGTGCATCATTGTGGACGTTCTGCCTCTTTTCCTATGCTTTACATGCAATTCCAGTCTACCTCCTGAAATCGGTTTCGTGCAATTCTGCACCACTTTCAAGTCCTCTTGGCAGCCTTACTTCAATATATTTTTCGACGATAGCTGTCATTTATAACTCTGCAGGTTTGTGAATTACAGTGCCCCTGAGCTCCTTTCTTCAACTCGCTTTTTTGTGAGCTGGCCGCAACACCGCAGGATTGCTTCAGGCCCTAGTGTGGATCCAGCACGGCACGCTGAGCCTTTGGTTAATTCCTCTTCCTGGTGGGAAATGAGAGTTAAATTTGCCCGTCCAGACACCTCCAGCTAGTTTATCATTGGTTCTCCCTATTCCTGTACATTTTCCGCAGAAATTGCAAACTGGGCCATACAGGAGTTTAAAGGCACTGACTCTCCAAGTGGAGAGAGTGTTAGTAAAGCGTCTGGAGTGTTGCACCCGAGTACCAGGGGACGAAAACTGAGACACATTTGAACACGTTTCCTGATCACACGGTGGATCATACTCTGTGTTCCACATGCATGTTTTAGCTGAAGGAAGAATCCCTTAAACTTGGAGAGTTGAGACCCATGGAATGGGTACCATGCAATATGACTTCAAAGGGTCTGCATTTGCTCACCGAAACTCACCAATCCTATCACTGCTGCGTTTATGCTGCTGTACACACGCTTGATTCTCTTTCGGAGACATATAAATCCGTAGGTTTTAATATTCTTACTAGTCAGGTATATTCTTTGGCGTTTCATATGGGGTGTTGAGTCCACTTCGTTGAGCAAGGAGTAGCTCTTGTCTACTATATATTTGGCTTATGGAACGGTATCTGTGCTAATTTCAATCTCTGGTTTCATGCAGCACCCCAACTCACCTTTCCCCTCAAGCAAGCATAAGTTGGTTTTCTACATTTGAGACACTGTTCTGTTTTGTAATTCAGTTCTTGTGTAGCCAAGTTTACCTTCCGTGCAGTAGTGATATCTTATGGTGTTTCTTTTTCTGTGTGACTTATTTCACTTAGAATCATCATACCTGAATCCACTCATTATGCTGCTACGGGCCTGATGACATAGATTTCATTGCTGAGTGATATTGCATTGTACGTAAGTACCACAACTTCTGTATCCATTTTTCGCTTTCTGTGATATTGAACTTGTACGGTAAATGAGGTTCTTGTAAACAGAGCCGTCCCAAAGTTTGGGGAGGCTGTGTCTTTTTGATTTTAATTTCCCTAAGCTATAGGACCATAAGTGGAAGTGCCCTAGGCTCTGTTGCTTTGTTTTTTAGATGTTTCAGGAAACACCATACACTTCTCCAGAGTGGCTGTTGGCAATTTACATCCCGCCCATCAGCATAACAAGGCTCCCAGTTCTCCATGGCCTGTCCTGCCTTTCTGGATTTTACACTTTTTTCAGATGGCCCTTTTGACCGGGGGGCAGTGAGACTTCATTGTAGTGCAGATTTCCTTTGCAAGCTTGCTTGGTTGGCCAAAAAGGGCGTATGCGTTTTTTCCTGAATATATTCAGGAAAAAACGCATACGCCCTTTTTGCCCAAGTGCATCATTGTGTTCGTTCTGCCTCTTTTCCTATGCTTTACATGCAATTTCTGTCTACCTCCTGAAATCGGTTTCCTGCAATCCTGCCCCGCTTTCAAGTCCTCTTGGCAGCCTTACTTCAATATATTTTTGGACGATAGCTGTCATTTATAACTCTGCAGGTTTGTGAATTACAGTGCCCCTGAGCTCCTTTCTTCAACTCGCTTTCTTGTGAGCTGGCCGCAACACCGCAGGATTGCTTCAGGCCCTAGTGTGGTTCCGGCAAGGCATGCTGAGCCTTTTGTTAATTCCTCTTTCTGGTGGGAAATGAGAGTTAAATTTGCCCGTCCAGACACCTCCAGCTAGTTTCTCATTGGTTCTCCCTATTCTTGTACATTTTCCGCAGAAATTGCAAACTGGGCCAAACAGGAGTTTAAAGACACTGACTCTCCAAGTGGGGAGAGTGCTAGTAAAGCGTTTTGAATGTTGCACCCGAGTACCAGGGGACGAAAACTGAGACACATTTGAACACGTTTCCTGATCACACGGTGGATCATACTCTGTGTTCCACATGCATGTTTTAGCTGAAGGAAGAATCCCTTAAACCTGGAGAGTTGAGACCCATGGAATGGGTACCATGCAATATGACTTCAAAGGGTCTGCATTTGCTCACCTAACCTCACCAATCCTATCACTGCTGCGTTTATGCCGCTGTACACACGCTTGATTCTCTTTCGGAGACATATAAATCCGTAGGTTTTAAGATTATTTCTAGTCAGGTATATTCTTAGGCGTTTAATATGGGGTGTTGAGTCCACTTCGTTCAGCAAGGAGTAGCTCTAGTCTATTGCATATTTGGCTTATGGAACAGTATCTGTGCTAATTTCAATCTCTGGTTTCATGCAGCACCCCAACTCACCTTTCCCCTTAAGCAAGCATAAGTTGGTTTTCTACATTTGACACCCTGTTCTGTTTTGTAATTCAGTTCCTGTGTTGCCAAGTTTACATTCCGTGTAGTAGTGATATCTTATGATGTTTCTTTTTCTGTGTGACTTATTTCACTTAGACTCATCATACCTGCATCCACTCATTATGCTGCTACGGGCCTGATGACATAGATTTCATTGCTGAGTGATATTGCATTGTACGTAAGTACCACAACTTCTTTATCCATTTTTTGCTTTCTGTGATATTGAACTTGTAACATAAACGAGGTTCTTGTAAACAGAGCCGGCCCAAACTTTGGGGTGGCTGTGTCTTTTTGATTTTAATTTCCCTAAGCTATAGGACCATAAGTGGAAGTGCCCTAGGCTCTGTTGCTTTGTTTTTTAGATGTTTCAGGAAACACCATACACTTCTCCAGAGTGGCTGTTGGCAATTTACATCACGCCCACCAGCATAACAAGGCTCCCAGTTCTCCATGGCCTGTCCTGCCTTTCTGGATTTTACACTTTTTTCAGATGGCCCTTTTGACCGGGGGGCAGTGAGACTTCATTGTAGTGCAGATTTCCTTTGCAAGCTTTCTTGGTTGGCCAAAAAGGGCGTATGCGTTTTTTCCTTCAGGAAAAAATGCATACGCCCTTTTTGGCCAAGTGCATCATTGTGGACGTTCTGCCTCTTTTCCTATGCTTTACATGCAATTCCAGTGTACCTCCTGAAATCGATTTCCTGCAATTCTGCCCCGCTTTCAAGTCCTCTTGGCAGCCTTACTTCAATATATTTTTGGACGATAGCTGTCATTTATAACTCTGCAGTTTTGTGAATTACAGTGCCCCTGAGCTCGTTTCTTCAACTCGCTTTCTTGTGAGCTGGCCGCAACACCGCAGGATTGCTTCAGGCCCTAGTGTAGTTCCGGCACGGCACGCTGAGCCTTTGGTTAATTCCTCTTCCTGGTGGGAAATGAGAGTTAAATTTGCCCGTCCAGACACCTCCAGCTAGTCTCTCTTTCGTTCTCCCTATTCCTGTTCATTTTCCACAGAAATTACAAACTGGGCCAAACAGGAGGTTAAAGGCACTGACTCTCCAAGTGGGGAGAGTGTTAGTAAAGCGTCTGGAGTGTTGCACCCGAGTACCAGGGGACGAAAACTGAGACACATTTGAACACGTTTCCTGATCACACGGTGGATCATACTCTGTGTTCCACATGCATGTTTTAGCTGAAGGAAGAATCCCTTAAACTTGGAGAGTTGAGACCCATGGAATGGGTACCATGCAATATGACTTCAAAGGGTCTGCATTTGCTCACCGAACCTCACCAATCCTATCACTGCTGCGTTTATGCTGCTGTACACACGCTTGATTCTCTTTCGGAGACATATAAATCCGTAGGTTTTAATATTCTTACTAGTCAGGTATATTCTTTGGCGTTTAATATGGGGTGTTGAGTCCACTTCGTTGAGCAAGGAGTAGCTCTTGTCTATTACATATTTGGCTTATGGAACGGTATCTGTGCTAATTTCAATCTCTGGTTTCATGCAGCACCCCAACTCACCTTTCCCCTCAAGCAAGCATAAGTTGGTTTTCTACATTTGAGACACTGTTCTGTTTTGTAATTCAGTTCTTGTGTAGCCAAGTTTACCTTCCGTGCAGTAGTGATATTTTATGGTGTTTCTTTTTCTGTGTGACTTATTTCACTTAGAATCATCATACCTGAATCCACTCATTATGCTGCTATGGGCCTGATGACATAGATTTCATTGCTGAGTGATATTGCATTGTATGTAAGTACCACAACTTCTGTATCCATTTTTCGCTTTCTGTGATATTGAACTTGTACGGTAAACGAGGTTCTTGTAAACAGAGCCTTCCCAGACTTTGGGGTGGCTGTGTCTTTTTGATTTTAATTTCCCTAAACTATAGGACCATAAGTGGAAGTGCCCTAGGCTCTGTTGCTTTGTTTTTTAGATGTTTCAGGAAACACCATACACTTCTCCAGAGTGGCTGTTGGCAATTTACATCACGCCCACCAGCATAACAAGGCTCCCAGTTCTCCATGGCCTGTCCTGCCTTTCTGGATTTTACACATATTTCAGATGGCCCTTTTGACCGGGGGGCAGTGAGACTTCATTGTAGTGCAGATTTCCTTTGCAAGCTTTCTTGGTTGGCCAAAAAGGGCGTATGCGTTTTTTCCTGAATATATTCAGGAAAAAACGCATACGCCCTTTTTGGCCAAGTGCATCATTGTGGACGTTCTGCCTCTTTTCCTATGCTTTACATGCAATTCCTGTCTACCTCCTGAAATCGGTTTCCTGCAATTCTGCCCCGCTTTCAAATCCTCTTGGCAGCCTTACTTCAAAATATTTTTGGACGATAGCTGTCATTTATAACTCTGCAGGTTTGTGAATTACAGTGCCCCTGAGCTCCTTTCTTCAACTCGCTTTCTTGTGAGCTGGCTGCAACATCAAAGGATTGCTTCTGGTCCTAGTGTGGATCCGGCACGGCACGCAGAGCCTTTGGTTAATTCCTCTTCCTGGTGGGAAATGAGAGTTAAATTTGCCCGTCCAGACACCTCCAGGTAGTTTCTCATTGGTTCTCCCTATTCCTGAACATTTTCCGCAGAAATTGCAAACTGGGCCATACAGGAGGTTAAAGGCACTGACTCTCCAAGTGGGGAGAGTGTTAGTAAAGCGTCTGGAGTGTTGCACCCAAGTACCAGGGGAAGAAAACTGAGACACATTTGAACACGTTTCCCGATCACATGGTGGATCATACTCTGTGTTCCACATGCATGTTTTAGCTGAAGGAAGAATCCCTTAAACCTGGAGAGTTGAGACCCATGGAATGGGTACCATGCAATATGACTTCAAAGGGTCTGCATTTGCTCACCGAACCTCACCAATACTATCACTGCTGCGTTTATGCCGCTGTACACACGCTTGATTCTCTTTCGGAGACATATAAATCCGTAGGTTTTAATATTCTTACTAGTCAGGTATATTCTTAGGCGTTTAATATGGGGTGTTGAGTCCACTTCGTTGACCAAGGAGTAGCTCTTGTCTATTACATATTTGGCTTATGGAACGGTATCTGTGCTAATTTCAATCTCTGGTTTCATGCAGCACCCCAACTCACCTTTCCCCTTAAGCAAGCATAAGTTGGTTTTCTACATTTGACACCCTGTTCTGTTTTGTAATTCAGTTCCTTTGTAGCCAAGTTTACATTCCGTGTAATAGTGATATCTTATGATGTTTCTTTTTCTGTGTGACTTATTTCACTTAGAATCATTGTACCTAAATCCACTCATTATGCTGCTACGGGCCTGATGACATAGATTTCATTGCTGAGTGATATTGCATTGTACGTAAGTACCACAACTTCTTTATACATTTTTCGCTTTCTGTGATATTGAACTTGTACCGTAAACGAGGTTCTTGTAAACAGAGCCGTCCCAAAGTTTGGGGAGGCTGTGTCTTTTTTATTTTAATTTCCCTAAGCTATAGGACCATAAGTGGAAGTGCCCTAGGCTCTGTTGCTTTGTTTTTTAGATGTTTCAGGAAACACCATACACTTCTCCAGAGTGGCTGTTGGCAATTTACATCCCGCCCATCAGCATAACAAGGCTCCCAGTTCTCCATGCCCTGTCCTGCCTTTCTGGATATTACACTTTTTTCAGATGGCCCTTTTGACGGGGGGGCAGTGAGACTTCATTGTAGTGTAGATTTCCTTTGCAAGCCTGCTTGGTTGGCCAAAAAGGGCGTATGCGTTTTTTCCTGAATATATTCAGGAAAGAACACATACGCCCTTTTTGGCCAAGTGCATCATTGTGGACGTTCTGCCTCTTTTCCTATGCTTTACATGCAATTCCCGTCTACCTCCTGAAATCGGTTTCCTGCAATTCTGCCCCGCTTTCAAGTCCTCTTGGTAGCCTTACTTCAATATATTTTTGGACGATAGCTGTCATTTATAACTCTGCAGGTTTGTAAATTACAGTGCCCCTGATCTCCTTTCTTCAACTCGCTTTCTTGTGAGCTGGCCGCAACACCACAGGATTGCTTCAGGCCCTAGTGTGGTTCCGGCACGGCATGCTGAGCCTTTGGTTAATTCCTCTTTCTGGTGGGAAATGAGAGTTAAATTTGCCCGTCCAGACACCTCCAGCTAGTTTCTCATTGGTTCTCCCTATTCCTGTACATTTTCCGCAGAAATTGCAAACTGGGCCATACAGGAGGTTAAAGGCACTGACTCTCCAAGTGGAGAGAGTGTTAGTAAAGCGTCTGGAGTGTTGCACCCGAGTACCAGGGGACGAAAACTGAGACACATTTGAACACGTTTCCTGATCACACGGTGGATCATACTCTGTGTTCCACATGCATGTTTTAGCTGAAGGAAGAATCCCTTAAACCTGGAGAGTTGAGACCCATGGAATGGGTACCATGCAATATGACTTCAAAGGGTCTGCATTTGCTCACCGAACCTCACCAATACTATCACTGCTGCGTTTATGCCACTATACACACGCTTGATTCTCTTTCGTGGACATATATATCCATAGGTTTTAAGATTCTTATTAGTCAGGTATATTGTTAGGCGTTTAATATGGGGTGTTGAGTCCACTTCATTGAGCAAGGAGTAGCTCTTGTCTATTACATATTTGGCTTATGGAACGGTATCTGTGCTAATTTCAATCTCTTGTTGTATGCAGCACCCCAACTCACCTTTCCCCTTAAGCAAGCATAAGTTGGTTTTCTACATTTGACACCCTGTTCTGTTTTGTAATTCAGTTCCTGTGTAGCCAAGTTTACATTCCGTGTAATAGTGATATCTTATGATGTTTCTTTTTCTGTGTGACTTATTTCACTTAGAATCATTGTACCTGAATCCACTCATTATGCTGCTACGGGCCTGATGACATAGATTTCATTGCTGAGTGATATTGCATTGTACGTAAGTACCACAACTTCTTTATACATTTTTCGCTTTCTGTGATATTGAACTTGTACCGTAAACGAGGTTCTTGTAAACAGAGCCATCCCAAACATTGGGGTGGCTGTGTCTTTTTGATTTTAATTTCCCTAAGCTATAGGACCATAAGTGGAAGTGCCCTAGGCTCTGTTGCTTTGTTTTTTGGATGTTTCAGGAAACACTATACACTTCTCCAGAGTGGCTGCTGGCAATTTACATCCCGCCCATCAGCATAAATAGGCTCCCAGTTCTCCATGGCCTGTCCTGCCTTTCTGGATTTTAAACTTTTTTCAGATGGCCCTTTTGACCGGGGGGCTGTGAGACTTCATTGTAGTGCAGATTTCCTTTGCAAGCTTTCTTGGTTGGCCAAAAAGGGCGTATGCGTTTTTTCCTGAATATATTCAGGAAAAAACGCATACGCCCTTTTTGGCCAAGTGCATCATTGTGGACGTTCTGCCTCTTTTCCTATGCTTTACATGCAATTCCTGTCTGCCTCCTGAAATCGGTTTCCTGCAATTCTGCTCCGCTTTCAACTCCTCTTGGCTGCCTTACTTCAATATATTTTTGGAAGATAGCTGTCATTTATAACTCTGCAGGTTTGTGAATTACAGTGCCCCTGAGCTCCTTTCTTCAACTCGCTTTCTTGTAAGCTGGCTGCAACACCAAAGGATTGCTTCTGGACCTAGTGTGGATCCGGCACGGCACGCTGAGCCTTTGGTTAATTCCTCTTCCTGGTGGGAAATGAGAGTTAAATTTGCCCGTCCAGACACCTCCAGCTAGTTTCTCATTGGTTCTCCCTATTCCTGAACATTTTCCGCAGAAATTGCAAACTGGGCCATACAGGAGGTTAAAGGCACTGACTCTCCAAGTGGGGAGAGTGTTAGTAAAGCGTCTGGAGTGTTGCACCCGAGTACCAGGGGACGAAAACTGAGACACATTTGAACACGTTTCCCGATCACACGGTGGATCATACTCTGTGTTCCACATGCATGTTTTAGCTGAAGGAAGAATCCCTTAAACCTGGAGAGTTGAGACCCATGGAATGGGTACCATGCAATATGACTTCAAAGGGTCTGCATTTGCTCACCGAACCTCACCAATCCTATCACTGCTGCGTTTATGCCGCTGTACACACGCTTGATTCTCTTTCGGAGACATAAATTCAAAGGTTTTAAGATTCTTACTAGTCAGGTATATTCTTAGGCGTTTAATATGGGGTGTTGAGTCCACTTCGTTGAGCAAGGAGTAGCTCTTGTCTATTACATATTTGGCTTATGGAACGGTATCTGTGCTAATTTCAATCTCTGGTTTTATGCAGCACCCCAACTCACCCTTCCCCTTAAGCAAGCCTAAGTTGGTTTTCCACATTTGACACTCTGTTCTGTTTTGTAATTCAGTTCTTGTGTAGCCAAGTTTACATTCCATGTATTAGTGATATCTTATGATGTTTCTTTTTCTGTGTGACTTATTTCACTTAGAATCATCGTACCTGAATCCATTCATTATGCTGCTACGGGCCTGATGACATAGATTTCATTGCTGACTGATATTGCATTGTACGTAAGTACCACAACTTCTTTATCCATTTTTCGCTTTCTGTGATATTGAACTTGTACCGTAAACGAGGTTCTTGCAAACAGAGCCGTCCCAAACTTTAGGGTGGCTGTGTCTTTTTGATTTTAATTTCCCTAAGCTATAGGACCATAAGTGGAAGTGCCCTAGGCTCTGTTGCTTTGTTTTTTGGATGTTTCAGGAAACACCATACACTTCTCCAGAGTGGCTGTTGGCAATTTACATCACGCCCATCAGCATAACAAGGCTCCCAGTTCTCCATGGCCTGTCCTGCCTTTCTGGATTTTACACTTTTTTCAGATGGCCCTTTTGACCGGGGGGCAGTGAGACTTCATTGTAGTGCAGATTTCCTTTGCAAGCTTGCTTGGTTGGCCAAAAAGGGCGTATGCGTTTTTTCCTGAATATATTCAGGAAAAAACGCATACGCCCTTTTTGGCCAAGTGCATCATTGTGGCCGTTCTGCCTCTTTTCCTATGCTTTACATACAATTCCAGTCTACCTCCTGAAATCAGTTTCCTGCAATTCTGCCACGCTTTCAACTCCTCTTGGCAGCCTTACTTCAATATATTTTTGGAAGATACCTGTCATTTATAACTCTGCAGGTTTGTGAATTACAGTGCCCCTGAGCTCCTTTCTTCAACTCGCTTTCTTGTGAGCTGGCCGCAACACTGCAGGATTGCTTCAGGCCCTAGCTTGGTTCTGGCACGGCATGCTGAACCTTTGGTTAATTCCTCTTCCTGGTGGGAAATGAGAGTTAAATTTGCCCATCCAGACACCTCGAGCTAGTCTCTCATTGGTTCTCACTATTCCTGTTCATCTTCCACAGAAATTGCAAACTGGGCCAAACAGGAGGTTAAAGGCACTGACTCTCCAAGTGGGGAGAGTGTTAGTAAAGCGTCTGGAGTGTTGCACCCTAGTACCAGGGGACTAAAACTGAGACACATTTGAACACATTTCCCGATCACATGGTGGATCATACTCTTGGTTCCACATGGATGTTTTAGCTGAAGGAAGAATCCCTTAGACCTAGAGAGTTGAGACCGACGTAATGGGTACCATGCAATATGACTTCAAAGGGTCTGCATTTGCTCACCGAACCTCACCAATCCTATCACTGCTGCGTTTATGCCGCTGTACACACGCTTGATTCTCTTTCGGAGACATATAAATCCATAGGTTTTAAGATTCTTACTAGTCAGGTATATTCTTAGGCGTTTAATATGGGGTGTTGAGTCCACTTCGTTGAGTAAGGAGTAGCTCTTGTCTATTACATATTTGGCTTATGGAACGGTATCTGTGCTAATTTCAATCTCTGGTTTCATGCAGCACCCCAACTCACCTTTCCCCTTAAGCAAGCATAAGTTGGTTTTCTACATTTGAGACCCTGTTTTGCTTTGTAATTCAGTTCCTGTGTAGCCAAGTTTACATTCCATGTATTAGTGATACCTTATGATGTTTCTTTTTCTGTGTGACTTATTTCACTTAGAATCATCGTACCTGAATCCAGTCATTATGCTGCTACAGGCCTGATGACATAGATTTCATTGTTGAGTGATATTGCATTGTACGTAAGTACCACAACTTCTTTATCCATTTTTCGCTTTCTGTGATATTGAACTTGTACCGTAAACGAGGTTCTTGTAAACAGAGCCGTCCCAAACTTGGGGTGGCTGTGTCTTTTTGATTTTAATTTCCCTAAGCTATAGGACCATAAGTGGAAGTGCCCTAGGCTCTGTTGCTTTGTTTTTTGGATGTTTCAGGAAACACCATACACTTCTCCAGAGTGGCTGCTGGCAATTTACATCCCGCCCATCAGCATAACAAGGCTCCCAGTTCTCCATGGCCTGTCCTGCCTTTCTGGATTTTACACTTTTTTCAGATGTCCCTTTTGACCGGGGGGCAGTGAGACTTCATTGTAGTGCAGATTTCCTTTGCAAGCTTGCTTGGTTGGCCAAAAAGGGCGTATGCGTTTTTTCCTGAATATATTCAGGAAAGAAAGCATACGCCCTTTTTGGCCAAGTGCATCATTGTGGACGTTCTGCCTCTTTTCCTATGCTTTACATGCAATTCCAGTCTACCTCCTGAAATCGGTTTCCTGCAATTCTGCCCCGCTTTCAAGTCCTCTTGGCAGCCTTACTTCAATATATTTTTGGACGATAAGTGTCATTTATAACTCTGTAGGGTTGTGAATTACAGTGTCCCTGAGCTCCTTTCTTCAACTCGCTTTTTTTTGAGCTGGCCGCAACACCGCAGGATTGCTTCAGTCCCTAGTGTGGTTCCGGCATGGCACGCTGAGCCTTTGGTTAATTCCTCTTCCTGGTTGGAAATGAGAGTTAAATTTGCCCTTCCAGACACCTCCAGCTAGTCTCTCCTTGGTTCTCCATCTTCCTGTTCATCTTCCACAGAAATTACAAACTGGGCCAAACAGGAGGTTAAAGGCACTGACTGTCCAAGTGGGGAGAGTGTTAGTAAAGCATCTGGAATGTTGCACCCGAGTACCAGGGACGAAAACGAGACACATTTGAACACGTTTCCCAATCACACGGTGGATCATACTCTGGGTTCCACATGCATGTTTTAGCTGAAGGAAAAATCCCTTAAACCTGGAGAGTTGAGACCCATGGAATGGGTACCATGCAATATGACTTCAAAGGGTCTGAATTTGCTCACCTAACCTCACCAATCCTATCACTGCTGCGTTTATGCCACTGTACACACGCTTGATTCTCTTTCGTAGACATATAAATCCGTAGGTTTTAAGATTATTTCTAGTCAGGTATATTGTTAGGCGTTTAATATGGGGTGTTGAGTCCACTTCGTTCAGCAAGGAGTAGCTCTAGTCTCTTGCATATTTGGCTTATAGAACAGTATCTGTGCTAATTTCAATCTCTGGTTTCATGCAGCACCCCAACTCACCTTTCCCCTTAAGCAAGCATAAGTTGGTTTTCTACATTTGACACCCTGTTCTGTTTTGTAATTCAGTTCCTGTGTAGCCAAGTTTACATTCCGTGTAGTAGTGATATCTTATGATGTTTCTTTTTCTGTGTGACTTATTTCACTTAGACTCATCATACCTGCATCCACTCATTATGCTGCTACGGGCCTGATGACATAGATTTCATTGCTGAGTGATATTGCATTGTACGTAAGTACCACAACTTCTTTATGCATTTTTTGCTTTCTGTGATATTGAACTTGTACCGTAAACGAGGTTCTTGTAAACAGAGCCATCCCAAACTTTGGGGTGACCGTGTCTTTTTGATTTTAATTTCCCGAAGCTATGGGACCATAAGTGGAAGTGCCCTAGGCTCTGTTGCTTTGTTTTTTAGATGTTTCAGGAAACACCATACACTTCTCCAGAGTGGCTGTTGGCAATTTACATCACGACCACCAGCATAACAAGGCTCCCAGTTCTCCATGGCCTGTCCTGCCTTTCTGGATTTTACACTTTTTTCAGATGGCCCTTTTGACCGGGGGGCAGTGAGACTTCATTGTAGTGCAGATTTCCTTTGCAAGCTTGCTTGGTTGGCCAAAAAGGGCGTATGCGTTTTTTCCTGAATATATTCAGGAAAAAACGCATACGCCCTTTTTGGCCAAGTGCATCATTGTGGACGTTCTGCCTCTTTTCCTATGCTTTACATGCAATTCCAGTGTACCTCCTGAAATCGATTTCCTGCAATTCTGCCCCGCTTTCAAGTCCTCTTGGCAGCCTTACTTCAATATATTTTTGGACGATAGCTGTCATTTATAACTCTGCAGGTTTGTGAATTACAGTGCCCCTGAGCTCCTTTCTTCAACTCGCTTTCTTGTGAGCTGGCCGCAACACCGCAGGATTGCTTCAGGCCCTAGTTTGTTTCCCGGCACGGCATGCTGAGCCTTTGGTTAATTCCTCTTCCTGGTGGGAAATGAGAGTTAAATTTGCCCGTCCAGACAGCTCCAGCTAGTCTCTCATTGGTTCTCCCTATTCCTGTTCATTTTCCACAGAAATTACAAACTGGGCCAAACAGGAGGTTAAAGGCACTGACTCTCCAAGTGGGGAGAGTGTTAGTAAAGCGTCTGGAATGTTGCACCCGAGTACCAGGGGACGTAAACTGAGACACATTTGAACACGTTTTCCGATCACACGGTGGATCATACTCTGGGTTCCACATGCATGTTTTAGCTGAAGGAAGAATCCCTTAAACCTGGAGAGTTGAGACCCATGGAATGGGTACCATGCAATATGACTTCAAAGGGTCTGCATTTGCTCACCGAACCTCACCAATCCTATCACTGCTGCGTTTATGCCGCTGTACACACGCTTGATTCTCTTTCGGAGACATATAAATCCATAGTTTTTAAGATTCTTACTAGTCAGGTATATTGTTAGGCGTTTAATATGGGGTGTTGAGTCCACTTCGTTGAGCAAGGAGTAGCACTTGTCTATTATATATTTGGCTTATGGAACGGTATCTGTGCTAATTTCAATCTCTTGTTGTATGCAGCACCCCAACTCACCTTTCCCCTTAAGCAAGCATAAATTGGTTTTCTACATTTCACACTCTGTTCTGTTTAGTAATTTAGTTCCTGTGTAACCAAGTTTACATCCGTGTAGTAGTGATATCTTATGATGTTTCTTTTTCTGTGTGACTTATTTTTTATTTTTTTATTTTTTTATTTATTTTTTTTTTTGCGGTACGTGGGCCTCTCACTGTTGTGGTCTTTCCCATTGCAGAGCACAGGCTCCGGACGCGCAGGCTCAGTGGCCATGGCTCACAGGCCCAGCCACTCCGCGGCATGTGGGATCTTCCCGGATCGGGGCACGAACCCATGTACTCTGCATCGGCAGGCGGACTCTCAACCACTGCGCCACCAGGTAAGCCCTGTGTGACTTATTTCACTTAGAATCATCGTACCTGAATCCACTCATTATGCTGCTACAGGCCTGATGACATAGATTTCATTGCTGAGTGATATTGCATTGTACGTAAGTACCACAACTTCTTTATCCATTTTTCGCTTTCTGTGATATTGAACTTGTACCGTAAACGAGGTTCTTGTAAACAGAGCCGTCCCAAACTTGGGGTGGCTGTGTCTTTTTGATTTTAATTTCCCTAAGCTATAGGACCATAAGTGGAAGTGCCCTAGGCTCTGTTGCTTTGTTTTTTGGATGTTTCAGGAAACACCATACACTTCGCCAGAGTGGCTGCTGGCAATTTACATGCCGCCCATCAGCATAACAAGGCTCCCTGTTCTCCATGGCCTGTCCTGCCTTTCTGGATTTTACTCTTTTTTCAGATGGCCCTTTTGACCGGGGGGCAGTGAGACTTCATTGTAGTGCAGATTTCCTTTTCAAGCTTGCTTGGTTGGCCAAAAAGGGCGTATGCGTTTTTTCCTGAATATATTCAGGAAAAAACGCATACGCCCTTTTTGGCCAAGTGCATCATTGTGGACGTTCTGCCTCTTTTCCTATGCTTTACATGCAATTCCAGTCTACCTCCTGAAATCGGTTTCCTGCAATTCTGACCCGCTTTCAACTCCTCTTGGCTGCCTTACTTCAATATATTTTTGGAAGATAGCTGTCATTTATAACTCTGCAGGTTTGTGAATTACAGTGCCCCTGAGCTTTCTTCAACTCGCTTTCTTTTGAGCTGGCCGCAACACCGCAGGATTGCTTCAGGCCCTAGTTTGTTTCCGGCACGGCATGTTGAGCCTTTGGTTAATTCCTCTTCCTGGTGGGAAATGAGAGTTAAATTTGCCCGTCCAGACACCTCCAGCTAGTCTCTCATTGGTTCTCCCTATTCCTGTTCATTTTCCACAGAAATTGCAAACTGGGCCAAACAGGAGGTAAAAGGCACTGACTCTCCAAGTGGGGAGAGTGTTAGTAAAGCATCTGGAATATTGCACCCGAGTTCTACGGGACGAAAACTGAGACACATTTGAACACGTTTCCCGATCACACGGTGGATCATACTCTGGATTCCACATGCATGTTTTAGCTGAAGGAAGAATCCCTTAAACCTGGAGAGTTGAGTCCCATGGAATGGGTAAAGTGCAATATGACTTCAACGGGTCTGCATTTGCTCACCGAACTTCACCAATCCTACCACTGCTGCGTTTATGCCACCGTACACACGCTTGATTCTCTTTCGGAGACATATAAATCGGTACGTTTTAATATTCTTACTAGTCAGGTATATTCTTAGGCGTTTATATGGGGTGTTGAGTCCACTTCGTTCAGCAAGGAGTAGCTCTTGTCTATTGCTTATTTGGCTTATGGAACGGCATCTGTGCTAATTTCAATCTCTGGTTTCATGCAGCACCCCAACTCACCTTTCCCCTTAAGCAAGCATAAGTTGGTTTTCTACATTTGAGACCCTGTTCTGTTTTGTAATTCAGTTCCTGTGTAGCCAAGTTTACATTCCGTGTAGTAGTGATATCTTATGATGTTTCTTTTTCTGTGTGACTTATTTCACTTAGACTCATCATACCTGCATCCACTCATTATGCTGCTATGGGCCTGATGACATAGATTTCATTGCTGAGTGATATTGCATTGTACGTAAGTACCACAACTTCTTTATCCATTTTTTGCTTTCTGTGATATTGAACTTGTACCGTAAACGAGGTTCTTGTAAACAGAGCCGTCCCAAACTTTGGGGTGGCTGTGTCTTTTTGATTTTAATTTCCCTAAGCTATAGGACCATAAGTGGAAGTGCCCTAGGCTCTGTTGCTTTGTTTTTTGGATGTTTCAGGAAACACCATACACTTCTCCAGAGTGGCTGTTGGCAATTTACATCCCGCCCACCAGCATAACAAGGCTCCCAGTTCTCCATGGCCTGTCCTGCCTTTCTGGATTTTACACTTTTTTCAGATGGCCCTTTTGACCGGGGGGCAGTGAGACTTCATTGTAGTGCAGATTTCCTTTGCAAGCTTGCTTGGTTGGCCAAAAAGGGCGTATGCGTTTTTTCCTGAATATATTCAGGAAAAAACGCATACGCCCTTTTTGGCCAAGTGCATCATTGTGGACGTTCTGCCTCTTTTCCTATGCTTTACATGCAATTCCCGTCTACCTCCTGTTATCGGTTTCCTGCAATTCTGCCCCGCTTTCAAGTCCTCTTGGCAGCCTTACTTCAATATATTTTTGGACGATAGCTGTCATTTATAACTCTGCATGTTTGTGAATTACAGTGCCCCTGAGCTCCTTTCTTCAACTCGCTTTCTTGTGAGCTGGCCGCAACACCGCAGGATTGCTTCAGGCCCTAGTGTGGTTCCAGCACGGCACGCTGAGCCTTTGGTTAATTCCTCTTCCTGGTGGGAAATGAGAGTTAAATTTGCCCGTCCACACACCACCAGCTAGTCTCTCATTGGTTCTCCCTATTCCTGTACAGTTTCCGCAGAAATTGCAAACTGGGCCAAACAGGAGTTTAAAGACACTGACTCTCCAAGTGGGGAGAGTGTTAGTAAAGCGTCTTGAATGTTGCACCCGAGTACCAGGGGACGAAAACTGAGACACATTTGAACACGTTTCCTGATCACACGGTGGATCATACTCTGTGTTCCACATGCATGTTTTAGCTGAAGGAAGAATCCCTTAAACTTGGAGAGTTGAGACCCATGGAATGGGTACCATGCAATATGACTTCAAAGGGTCTGCATTTGCTCACCGAACCTCACCAATCCTATCACTGCTGCGTTTATGCCGCTGTACACACGCTTGATTCACTTTTGGAGACATATACATCCGTAGGTTTTAAGATTATTTCTAGTCAGGTATATTCTTAGGCGTTTAATATGGGGTGTTGAGTCCACTTCGTTCAGCAAGGAGTAGCTCTTGTCTATTGCATATTTGGCTTATGGAACGGTATCTGTGCTAATTTCAATCTCTGGTTTCATGCAGCACCCCAACTCACCTTTCCCCTTAAGCAAGCATAAGTTGGTTTTCTACATTTGAGACCCTGTTCTGTTTTGTAATTCAGTTCCTGTGTAGCCAAGTTTACCTTCCGTGTAGTAGTGATATCTTATGATGTTTCTTTTTCTGTGTGACTTATTTCACTTAGAATCATCATACCTCAATCCACTCATTATGCTGCTACGGGCCTGATGACATAGATTTCATTGCTGAGTGATATTGCATTGTACGTAAGTACCACAACTTCTTTATCCATTTTTCGCTTTCTGTGATATTGAACTTGTACCATAAACGAGGTTCTTGTAAACAGAGCCGTCCCAAACTTTGGGGTGGCTGTGTCTTTTTGATTTTAATTTCCCTAAGCTATAGGACCATAAGTGGAAGTGCCCTAGGCTTTGTTGCTTTTTTTTTAGATGTTTCAGGAAACACCATACACTTCTCCAGAGTGGCTGTTGGCAATTTACATCCCGCCCATCAGCATAACAAGGCTCCCAGTTCTCCATGGCCTGTCCTGCCTTTCTGGATTTTACACATTTTTCAGATGGCCCTTTTGACTGGGCTGCAGTGAGACTTCATTGTAGTGTTGATTATCTTTGCAAGCTTGCTTGGTTGGCCAAAAAGTGCGTATGCGTTTTTTCCTGAATATATTCAGGAAAGAACACATACGCCCTTTTTGGCCAAGTGCATCATTGTGGACGTTCTGCCTCTTTTCCTATGCTTTACATGCAATTCCCGTCTACCTCCTGAAATCGGTTTCCTGCAATTCTGCCCCGCTTTCAAGTCCTCTTGGCAGCCTTACTTCAATATATTTTTGGACGATAGCTGTCATTTATAACTCTGCAGGTTTGTGAATTACAGTGCCCCTGAGCTCCTTTCTTCAACTCGCTTTCTTGTGAGCTGGCCGCAACACCGCAGGATTGCTTCAGGCCCTAGTGTGGTTCCGGCACGGCATGCTGAGCCTTTGGTTAATTCCTCTTTCTGGTCGGAAATGAGAGTTAAATTTGCCCGTCCAGACACCTCCAGCTAGTTTCTCATTGGTTCTCCCTATTCCTGTACATTTTCCGCAGAAATTGCAAACTGGGCCATACAGGAGGTTAAAGGCACTGACTCTCCAAGTGGGGTGAGTGTTAGTAAAGCGTCTGGAGTGTTGCACCCGAGTACCAGGGGACGAAAACTGAGACACATTTGAACACGTTTCCTGATCACACGGTGGATCATACTCTGTGTTCCACATGCATGTTTTAGCTGAAGGAAGAATCCCTTAAACTTGGAGAGTTGAGACCCATGGAATGGGTACCATGCAATATGACTTCAAAGGGTCTGCATTTGCTCACCGAACCTCACCAATCCTATCACTGCTGCGTTTATGCCGCTGTACACACGCTTGATTCTCTTTTGGAGACATATACATCCGTAGGTTTTAAGATTATTTCTAGTCAGGTATATTCTTAGGCGTTTAATATGGGGTGTTGAGTCCACTTCGTTCAGCAAGGAGTAGCTCTTGTCTATTGCATATTTGGCTTATGGAACGGTATCTGTGCTAATTTCAATCTCTGGTTTCATGCAGCACCCCAACTCACCTTTCCCCTTAAGCAAGCATAAGTTGGTTTTCTACATTTGAGACCCTGTTCTGTTTTGTAATTCAGTTCCTGTGTAGCCAAGTTTACCTTCCGTGTAGTAGTGATATCTTATGATGTTTCTTTTTCTGTGTGACTTATTTCACTTAGAATCATCGTACCTGAATCCACTCATTATGCTGCTACGGGCCTGATGACATAGATTTCATTGCTGAGTGATATTGCATTGTACGTAAGTACCACAACTTCTTTATCCATTTTTCGCTTTCTGTGATATTGAACTTGTACCGTAAACGAGGTTCTTGTAAACAGAGCCGTCCCAAACTTTGGGGTGGCTGTGTCTTTTTGATTTTAATTTCCCTAAGCTATAGGACCATAAGTGGAAGTGCCCTAGGCTCTGTTGCTTTGTTTTTTAGATGTTTCAGGAAACACCATACACTTCTCCAGAGTGGCTGTTGGCAATTTACATCCCGCCCATCAGCATAACAAGGCTCCCAGTTCTCCATGGCCTGTCCTGCCTTTCTGGATTTTACACATTTTTCAGATGGCCCTTTTGACTGGGCTGCAGTGAGACTTCATTGTAGTGTTGATTATCTTTGCAAGCTTGCTTGGTTGGCCAAAAAGTGCGTATGCGTTTTTTCCTGAATATATTCAGGAAAGAACGCATACGCTCTTTTTGGCCAAGTGCATCATTGTGGCCGTTCTGCCTCTTTTCCTATGCTTTACATGCAATTCCCGTCTACCTCCTGAAATCGGTTTCCTGCAATTCTGCCCCGCTTTCAAGTCCTCTTGGCAGCCTTACTTCAATATATTTTTGGACGATAGCTGTCATTTATAACTCTGCAGGTTTGTGAATTACAGTGCCCCTGAGCTCCTTTCTTCAACTCGCTTTCTTGTGAGCTGGCCGCAACACCGCAGGATTGCTTCAGGCCCTAGTGTGGTTCCGGCACGGCATGCTGAGCCTTTGGTTAATTCCTCTTTCTGGTCGGAAATGAGAGTTAAATTTGCCCGTCCAGACACCTCCAGCTAGTTTCTCATTGGTTCTCCCTATTCCTGTACATTTTCCGCAGAAATTGCAAACTGGGCCATACAGGAGGTTAAAGGCACTGACTCTCCAAGTGGGGTGAGTGTTAGTAAAGCGTCTGGAGTGTTGCACCCGAGTACCAGGGGACGAAAACTGAGACACATTTGAACACGTTTCCTGATCATACGGTGGATCATACTCTGTGTTCCACATGCATGTTTTAGCTGAAGGAAGAATCCCTTAAACTTGGAGAGTTGAGACCCATGGAATGGGTACCATGCAATATGACTTCAAAGGGTCTGCATTTGCTCACCGAACCTCACCAATCCTATCACTGCTGCGTTTATGCCGCCGTTCACATGCTTGATTCTCTTTCGTAGACATATAAATCCGTAGGTTTTAAGATTATTTCTAGTCAGGTATATTCTTAGGCGTTTAATATGGGGTGTTGAGTCCACTTCGTTCAGCAAGGAGTAGCTCTTGTCTATTGCATATTTGGCTTATGGAACGGTATCTGTGCTAATTTCAATCTCTGGTTTCATGCAGCACCCCAACTCACCTTTCCCCTTAAGCAAGCATAAGTTGGTGTTCTACATTTGAGACCCTGTTGTGTTTTGTAATTCAGTTCTTGTGTAGCCAAGTTTATATTCCGTGTAGTAGTGATATCTTATGATGTTTCTTTTACTGTGTGACTTATTTCACTTAGAATCATCGTACCTGAATCCACTCATTATGCTGCGACGGGCCTGATGACAAGATTTCATTGCTGAGTGATATTGCATTGTACGTAAGTACCACAACTTCTTTATCCATTTTTCGCTTTTGTGATATTGAACTTGTACCGTAAACAAGATTCTTGTAAACAGAGCCGTCCCAAACTTTGGGGTGGCTGTGTCTTTTTGATTTTAATATCCCTAAGCTATAGGACCATAAGTGGAAGTGCCCTAGGCTCTGTTGCTTTGTTTTTTAGATGTTTCAGGAAACAGCATACACTTCTCCAGAGTGGCTGTTGGCAATTTACATCCCGCCCATCAGCATAACAAGGCTCCCAATTCTCCATGTCCTGTCTTGCCTTTCTGGATTTTTCACTTTTTTCAGATGGCCCTTTTGACCAGGGGGCAGTGAGACTTCATTGTAGTGCAGATTTCCTTTGCAAGCTTGCTTGGTTGGCTAAAAAGGGCGTATGCGTTTTTTCCTGAATATATTCAGGAAAAAACGCATACGCCCTTTTTGGCCAAGTGCATCATTGTGGACGTTCTGCCTCTTTTCCTATGCTTTACATGCAATTCCCGTCTACCTCCTGAAATCGGTTTCCTGCAATTCTGCCCCGCTTTCAAGTCCTCTTGGCAGCCTTACTTCAATATATTTTTGGACGATAGCTGTCATTTATAACTCTGCAGGTTTGTGAATTACAGTGCCCCTGAGCTCCTTTCTTCAACTCGCTTTCTTGTGAGCTAGCCGCAACACCGCAGGATTGCTTCAGGCCCTAGTGTGGTTCCGGCACGGCACGCTGAACCTTTGGTTAATTTCTCTTCCTGGTGGGAAATGAGAGTTAAATTTGCCCGTCCAGACACCTCCAGCTAGTCTCTCTTTCGTTCTCCCTATTCCTGTACATTTTCCGCAGAAATTGCAAACTGGGCCAAACAGGAGTTTAAAGGCACTGACTCTCCAAGTGGGGAGAGTGTTAGTAAAGCGTCTTGAATGTTGCACCCGAGTACCAGGGGACGAAAACTGAGACACATTTGAACACGTTTCCCGATCACACGGTGGATCATACTCTGGGTTCCACATGCATGTTTTAGCTGAAGGAAGAATCCCTTAAACCTGGAGAGTTGAGACCCATGGAATGGGTACCATGCAATATGACTTCAAAGGGTCTGCATTTGCTCACCGAACTTCACCAATCCTATCACTGCTGCGTTTATGCCACCGTACACACGCTTGATTCTCTTTCGGAGACATATAAATCCACAGGTTTTAAGATTCTTACTAGTCAGGTGTATTCTTAGGCGTTTAATATGGGGTGTTGAGTACACTTCGTTTAGCAAGGAGTAGCTCTTGTCTATTACATATTTGGCTTATGGCACGGTATCTGTGCTAATTTCAATCTCTGGTTTCATGCAGCACCCCAACTCACCTTTCCCCTTAAGCAAGCATAAGTTGGTTTTCTACATTTGCGACCCTGTTCTGTTTTGTAATTCAGTTCTTGTGTAGCCAAGTTTACCTTCCGTGTAGTAGTGATATCTTATGGTGTTTCTTTTTCTGTGTGACTTATTTCACTTAGAATCATCGTACCTGAATCCACTCATTATGCTGCTACGGGCCTGATGACATAGATTTCATTGCTGAGTGATATTGCATTGTACGTAAGTACCACAACTTCTTTATCCATTTTTCGCTTTCTGTGATATTGAACTTGTACCATAAACGCGGTTCTTGTAAACAGAGCCGTCCCAAACTTTGGGGTGACTGTGTCTTTTTGATTTTAATTTCCCTAAGCTATAGGACCATAAGTGGAAGTGCCCTAGGCTCTGTTGCTTTGTTTTTTAGATGTTTCAGGAAACAGCATACACTTCTCCAGAGTGGCTGTTGGCAATTTACATCCCGCCCATCAGCATAACAAGGCTCCCAGTTCTCCATGGCCTGTCCTGCCTTTCTGGATTTTACACTTTTTTCAGATGGCCCTTTTGACCGGGGGGCAGTGAGACTTCATTGTAGTGCAGATATCCTTTGCAAGCTTGCTTGGTTGGCCAAAAAGGGCGTATGCGTTTTTTCCTGAATATATTCAGGAAAAAACGCATACGCCCTTTTTGGCCAAGTGCATCATTTTGGACGTTCTGCCTCTATTCCTATGCTTTACATGCAATTCCAGTGTACCTCCTGAAATCGATTTCCTGCAATTCTGCCCCGCTTTCAAGTCCTCTTGGCAGCCTTACTTCAATATATTTTTGGACGATAGCTGTCATTTATAACTCTGCAGGTTTGAGAATTACAGTGCCCCTGAGCTCGTTTCTTCAACTCGCTTTCTTGTGAGCTGGCCGCAACACCGCAGGATTGCTTCAGGCCCTAGTGTAGTTCCGGCACGGAACGCTGAGCCTTTGGTTAATTCCTCTTCCTGGTGGGAAATGAGAGTTAAATTTGCCCGTCCAGACACCTCCAGCTAGTCTCTCTTTCGTTCTCCCTATTCCTATTCATTTTCCACAGAAATTACAAACTGGGCCAAACAGGAGGTTAAAGGCACTGACTCTCCAAGTGGGGAGAGTGTTAGTAAAGCATCTGGAATGTTGCACCCGAGTACCAGGGACGAAAACGAGACACATTTGAACACGTTTCCCGATCACACGGTGGATCATACTCTGGGTTCCACATGCATGTTTTAGCTGAAGGAAGAATCCCTTAAACCTGGAGAGTTGAGACCCATGGAATGGGTACCATGCAATATGACTTCAAAGGGTCTGCATTTGCTCACCGAACCTCACCAATCCTATCACTGCTGCGTTTATGCCGCTGTACACACGCTTGATTCTCTTTCGGAGACATATAAATCCGTAGGTTTTAAGATTATTTCTAGTCAGGTATATTCTTAGGCGTTTAATATGGGGTGTTGAGTCCACTTCGTTCAGCAAGGAGTAGCTCTTGTCTATTGCATATTTGGCTTATGGAACGGTATCTGTGCTAATTTCAATCTCTGGTTTCATGCAGCACCCCAACTCACCTTTCCACTTAAGCAAGCATAAGTTGGTTTTCTACATTTGACACCCTGTTCTGTTTTGTAATTCAGTTCCTGTGTAGCCAAGTTTACATTCCGTGTAGTAGTGATATCTTATGATGTTTCTTTTTCTGTGTGACTTATTTCACTTAGAATCATCGTACCTGAATCCACTCATTATGCTGGTACGGGCCTGATGACATAGATTTCATTGCTGAGTGATATTGCATTGTACGTAAGTACCACAACTTCTTTATCCATTTTTCGCTTTCTGTGATATTGAACTTGTACCATAAACGACGATCTTGTAAACAGAGCCTTCCCAAACTTTGGGGTGGCTGTGTCTTTTTGATTTTAATTTCCCTAAGCTATAGGACCATAAGTGGAAGTGCCCTAGGCTCTGTTGCTTTGTTTTTTAGATGTTTCAGGAAACACCATACATTTCTCCAGAGTGGCTGTTGGCAGTTTACATCCCGCCCATCAGCATAACAAGGCTCCCAGTTCTCCATGGCCTGTCCTGCCTTTCTGGATTTTACACATTTTTCAGATGGCCCTTTTAACTGGGCGGCAGTGAGACTTCATTGTAGTGCAGATTTCCTTTGCAAGCTTGCTTGGTTGGCCAAAAAGGGCTTATGCGTTTTTTCCTGAATATATTCAGGAAAAA
The DNA here is from genome assembly GCF_964270905.1 of Leucopleurus acutus. NCBI lineage: Eukaryota > Metazoa > Chordata > Mammalia > Artiodactyla > Delphinidae > Leucopleurus > Leucopleurus acutus. The sequence continues at coordinate 105,280,090 of NC_139142.1, read as the reverse complement.
ACGCATACGCCCTTTTTGCCCAAGTGCATCATTGTGGACGTTCTGCCTCTTTTCCTATGCTTTACATGCAATTCCAGTCTACCTCCTGAAATCGGTTTCGTGCAATTCTGCACCACTTTCAAGTCCTCTTGGCAGCCTTACTTCAATATATTTTTCGACGATAGCTGTCATTTATAACTCTGCAGGTTTGTGAATTACAGTGCCCCTGAGCTCCTTTCTTCAACTCGCTTTTTTGTGAGCTGGCCGCAACACCGCAGGATTGCTTCAGGCCCTAGTGTGGATCCAGCACGGCACGCTGAGCCTTTGGTTAATTCCTCTTCCTGGTGGGAAATGAGAGTTAAATTTGCCCGTCCAGACACCTCCAGCTAGTTTATCATTGGTTCTCCCTATTCCTGTACATTTTCCGCAGAAATTGCAAACTGGGCCATACAGGAGTTTAAAGGCACTGACTCTCCAAGTGGAGAGAGTGTTAGTAAAGCGTCTGGAGTGTTGCACCCGAGTACCAGGGGACGAAAACTGAGACACATTTGAACACGTTTCCTGATCACACGGTGGATCATACTCTGTGTTCCACATGCATGTTTTAGCTGAAGGAAGAATCCCTTAAACTTGGAGAGTTGAGACCCATGGAATGGGTACCATGCAATATGACTTCAAAGGGTCTGCATTTGCTCACCGAAACTCACCAATCCTATCACTGCTGCGTTTATGCTGCTGTACACACGCTTGATTCTCTTTCGGAGACATATAAATCCGTAGGTTTTAATATTCTTACTAGTCAGGTATATTCTTTGGCGTTTAATATGGGGTGTTGAGTCCACTTCGTTGAGCAAGGAGTAGCTCTTGTCTACTATATATTTGGCTTATGGAACGGTATCTGTGCTAATTTCAATCTCTGGTTTCATGCAGCACCCCAACTCACCTTTCCCCTCAAGCAAGCATAAGTTGGTTTTCTACATTTGAGACACTGTTCTGTTTTGTAATTCAGTTCTTGTGTAGCCAAGTTTACCTTCCGTGCAGTAGTGATATCTTATGGTGTTTCTTTTTCTGTGTGACTTATTTCACTTAGAATCATCATACCTGAATCCACTCATTATGCTGCTACGGGCCTGATGACATAGATTTCATTGCTGAGTGATATTGCATTGTACGTAAGTACCACAACTTCTGTATCCATTTTTCGCTTTCTGTGATATTGAACTTGTACGGTAAATGAGGTTCTTGTAAACAGAGCCGTCCCAAAGTTTGGGGAGGCTGTGTCTTTTTGATTTTAATTTCCCTAAGCTATAGGACCATAAGTGGAAGTGCCCTAGGCTCTGTTGCTTTGTTTTTTAGATGTTTCAGGAAACACCATACACTTCTCCAGAGTGGCTGTTGGCAATTTACATCCCGCCCATCAGCATAACAAGGCTCCCAGTTCTCCATGGCCTGTCCTGCCTTTCTGGATTTTACACTTTTTTCAGATGGCCCTTTTGACCGGGGGGCAGTGAGACTTCATTGTAGTGCAGATTTCCTTTGCAAGCTTGCTTGGTTGGCCAAAAAGGGCGTATGCGTTTTTTCCTGAATATATTCAGGAAAAAACGCATACGCCCTTTTTGCCCAAGTGCATCATTGTGTTCGTTCTGCCTCTTTTCCTATGCTTTACATGCAATTTCTGTCTACCTCCTGAAATCGGTTTCCTGCAATCCTGCCCCGCTTTCAAGTCCTCTTGGCAGCCTTACTTCAATATATTTTTGGACGATAGCTGTCATTTATAACTCTGCAGGTTTGTGAATTACAGTGCCCCTGAGCTCCTTTCTTCAACTCGCTTTCTTGTGAGCTGGCCGCAACACCGCAGGATTGCTTCAGGCCCTAGTGTGGTTCCGGCAAGGCATGCTGAGCCTTTTGTTAATTCCTCTTTCTGGTGGGAAATGAGAGTTAAATTTGCCCGTCCAGACACCTCCAGCTAGTTTCTCATTGGTTCTCCCTATTCTTGTACATTTTCCGCAGAAATTGCAAACTGGGCCAAACAGGAGTTTAAAGACACTGACTCTCCAAGTGGGGAGAGTGCTAGTAAAGCGTTTTGAATGTTGCACCCGAGTACCAGGGGACGAAAACTGAGACACATTTGAACACGTTTCCTGATCACACGGTGGATCATACTCTGTGTTCCACATGCATGTTTTAGCTGAAGGAAGAATCCCTTAAACCTGGAGAGTTGAGACCCATGGAATGGGTACCATGCAATATGACTTCAAAGGGTCTGCATTTGCTCACCTAACCTCACCAATCCTATCACTGCTGCGTTTATGCCGCTGTACACACGCTTGATTCTCTTTCGGAGACATATAAATCCGTAGGTTTTAAGATTATTTCTAGTCAGGTATATTCTTAGGCGTTTAATATGGGGTGTTGAGTCCACTTCGTTCAGCAAGGAGTAGCTCTAGTCTATTGCATATTTGGCTTATGGAACAGTATCTGTGCTAATTTCAATCTCTGGTTTCATGCAGCACCCCAACTCACCTTTCCCCTTAAGCAAGCATAAGTTGGTTTTCTACATTTGACACCCTGTTCTGTTTTGTAATTCAGTTCCTGTGTTGCCAAGTTTACATTCCGTGTAGTAGTGATATCTTATGATGTTTCTTTTTCTGTGTGACTTATTTCACTTAGACTCATCATACCTGCATCCACTCATTATGCTGCTACGGGCCTGATGACATAGATTTCATTGCTGAGTGATATTGCATTGTACGTAAGTACCACAACTTCTTTATCCATTTTTTGCTTTCTGTGATATTGAACTTGTAACATAAACGAGGTTCTTGTAAACAGAGCCGGCCCAAACTTTGGGGTGGCTGTGTCTTTTTGATTTTAATTTCCCTAAGCTATAGGACCATAAGTGGAAGTGCCCTAGGCTCTGTTGCTTTGTTTTTTAGATGTTTCAGGAAACACCATACACTTCTCCAGAGTGGCTGTTGGCAATTTACATCACGCCCACCAGCATAACAAGGCTCCCAGTTCTCCATGGCCTGTCCTGCCTTTCTGGATTTTACACTTTTTTCAGATGGCCCTTTTGACCGGGGGGCAGTGAGACTTCATTGTAGTGCAGATTTCCTTTGCAAGCTTTCTTGGTTGGCCAAAAAGGGCGTATGCGTTTTTTCCTGAATATATTCAGGAAAAAATGCATACGCCCTTTTTGGCCAAGTGCATCATTGTGGACGTTCTGCCTCTTTTCCTATGCTTTACATGCAATTCCAGTGTACCTCCTGAAATCGATTTCCTGCAATTCTGCCCCGCTTTCAAGTCCTCTTGGCAGCCTTACTTCAATATATTTTTGGACGATAGCTGTCATTTATAACTCTGCAGTTTTGTGAATTACAGTGCCCCTGAGCTCGTTTCTTCAACTCGCTTTCTTGTGAGCTGGCCGCAACACCGCAGGATTGCTTCAGGCCCTAGTGTAGTTCCGGCACGGCACGCTGAGCCTTTGGTTAATTCCTCTTCCTGGTGGGAAATGAGAGTTAAATTTGCCCGTCCAGACACCTCCAGCTAGTCTCTCTTTCGTTCTCCCTATTCCTGTTCATTTTCCACAGAAATTACAAACTGGGCCAAACAGGAGGTTAAAGGCACTGACTCTCCAAGTGGGGAGAGTGTTAGTAAAGCGTCTGGAGTGTTGCACCCGAGTACCAGGGGACGAAAACTGAGACACATTTGAACACGTTTCCTGATCACACGGTGGATCATACTCTGTGTTCCACATGCATGTTTTAGCTGAAGGAAGAATCCCTTAAACTTGGAGAGTTGAGACCCATGGAATGGGTACCATGCAATATGACTTCAAAGGGTCTGCATTTGCTCACCGAACCTCACCAATCCTATCACTGCTGCGTTTATGCTGCTGTACACACGCTTGATTCTCTTTCGGAGACATATAAATCCGTAGGTTTTAATATTCTTACTAGTCAGGTATATTCTTTGGCGTTTAATATGGGGTGTTGAGTCCACTTCGTTGAGCAAGGAGTAGCTCTTGTCTATTACATATTTGGCTTATGGAACGGTATCTGTGCTAATTTCAATCTCTGGTTTCATGCAGCACCCCAACTCACCTTTCCCCTCAAGCAAGCATAAGTTGGTTTTCTACATTTGAGACACTGTTCTGTTTTGTAATTCAGTTCTTGTGTAGCCAAGTTTACCTTCCGTGCAGTAGTGATATTTTATGGTGTTTCTTTTTCTGTGTGACTTATTTCACTTAGAATCATCATACCTGAATCCACTCATTATGCTGCTATGGGCCTGATGACATAGATTTCATTGCTGAGTGATATTGCATTGTATGTAAGTACCACAACTTCTGTATCCATTTTTCGCTTTCTGTGATATTGAACTTGTACGGTAAACGAGGTTCTTGTAAACAGAGCCTTCCCAGACTTTGGGGTGGCTGTGTCTTTTTGATTTTAATTTCCCTAAACTATAGGACCATAAGTGGAAGTGCCCTAGGCTCTGTTGCTTTGTTTTTTAGATGTTTCAGGAAACACCATACACTTCTCCAGAGTGGCTGTTGGCAATTTACATCACGCCCACCAGCATAACAAGGCTCCCAGTTCTCCATGGCCTGTCCTGCCTTTCTGGATTTTACACATATTTCAGATGGCCCTTTTGACCGGGGGGCAGTGAGACTTCATTGTAGTGCAGATTTCCTTTGCAAGCTTTCTTGGTTGGCCAAAAAGGGCGTATGCGTTTTTTCCTGAATATATTCAGGAAAAAACGCATACGCCCTTTTTGGCCAAGTGCATCATTGTGGACGTTCTGCCTCTTTTCCTATGCTTTACATGCAATTCCTGTCTACCTCCTGAAATCGGTTTCCTGCAATTCTGCCCCGCTTTCAAATCCTCTTGGCAGCCTTACTTCAAAATATTTTTGGACGATAGCTGTCATTTATAACTCTGCAGGTTTGTGAATTACAGTGCCCCTGAGCTCCTTTCTTCAACTCGCTTTCTTGTGAGCTGGCTGCAACATCAAAGGATTGCTTCTGGTCCTAGTGTGGATCCGGCACGGCACGCAGAGCCTTTGGTTAATTCCTCTTCCTGGTGGGAAATGAGAGTTAAATTTGCCCGTCCAGACACCTCCAGGTAGTTTCTCATTGGTTCTCCCTATTCCTGAACATTTTCCGCAGAAATTGCAAACTGGGCCATACAGGAGGTTAAAGGCACTGACTCTCCAAGTGGGGAGAGTGTTAGTAAAGCGTCTGGAGTGTTGCACCCAAGTACCAGGGGAAGAAAACTGAGACACATTTGAACACGTTTCCCGATCACATGGTGGATCATACTCTGTGTTCCACATGCATGTTTTAGCTGAAGGAAGAATCCCTTAAACCTGGAGAGTTGAGACCCATGGAATGGGTACCATGCAATATGACTTCAAAGGGTCTGCATTTGCTCACCGAACCTCACCAATACTATCACTGCTGCGTTTATGCCGCTGTACACACGCTTGATTCTCTTTCGGAGACATATAAATCCGTAGGTTTTAATATTCTTACTAGTCAGGTATATTCTTAGGCGTTTAATATGGGGTGTTGAGTCCACTTCGTTGACCAAGGAGTAGCTCTTGTCTATTACATATTTGGCTTATGGAACGGTATCTGTGCTAATTTCAATCTCTGGTTTCATGCAGCACCCCAACTCACCTTTCCCCTTAAGCAAGCATAAGTTGGTTTTCTACATTTGACACCCTGTTCTGTTTTGTAATTCAGTTCCTTTGTAGCCAAGTTTACATTCCGTGTAATAGTGATATCTTATGATGTTTCTTTTTCTGTGTGACTTATTTCACTTAGAATCATTGTACCTAAATCCACTCATTATGCTGCTACGGGCCTGATGACATAGATTTCATTGCTGAGTGATATTGCATTGTACGTAAGTACCACAACTTCTTTATACATTTTTCGCTTTCTGTGATATTGAACTTGTACCGTAAACGAGGTTCTTGTAAACAGAGCCGTCCCAAAGTTTGGGGAGGCTGTGTCTTTTTTATTTTAATTTCCCTAAGCTATAGGACCATAAGTGGAAGTGCCCTAGGCTCTGTTGCTTTGTTTTTTAGATGTTTCAGGAAACACCATACACTTCTCCAGAGTGGCTGTTGGCAATTTACATCCCGCCCATCAGCATAACAAGGCTCCCAGTTCTCCATGCCCTGTCCTGCCTTTCTGGATATTACACTTTTTTCAGATGGCCCTTTTGACGGGGGGGCAGTGAGACTTCATTGTAGTGTAGATTTCCTTTGCAAGCCTGCTTGGTTGGCCAAAAAGGGCGTATGCGTTTTTTCCTGAATATATTCAGGAAAGAACACATACGCCCTTTTTGGCCAAGTGCATCATTGTGGACGTTCTGCCTCTTTTCCTATGCTTTACATGCAATTCCCGTCTACCTCCTGAAATCGGTTTCCTGCAATTCTGCCCCGCTTTCAAGTCCTCTTGGTAGCCTTACTTCAATATATTTTTGGACGATAGCTGTCATTTATAACTCTGCAGGTTTGTAAATTACAGTGCCCCTGATCTCCTTTCTTCAACTCGCTTTCTTGTGAGCTGGCCGCAACACCACAGGATTGCTTCAGGCCCTAGTGTGGTTCCGGCACGGCATGCTGAGCCTTTGGTTAATTCCTCTTTCTGGTGGGAAATGAGAGTTAAATTTGCCCGTCCAGACACCTCCAGCTAGTTTCTCATTGGTTCTCCCTATTCCTGTACATTTTCCGCAGAAATTGCAAACTGGGCCATACAGGAGGTTAAAGGCACTGACTCTCCAAGTGGAGAGAGTGTTAGTAAAGCGTCTGGAGTGTTGCACCCGAGTACCAGGGGACGAAAACTGAGACACATTTGAACACGTTTCCTGATCACACGGTGGATCATACTCTGTGTTCCACATGCATGTTTTAGCTGAAGGAAGAATCCCTTAAACCTGGAGAGTTGAGACCCATGGAATGGGTACCATGCAATATGACTTCAAAGGGTCTGCATTTGCTCACCGAACCTCACCAATACTATCACTGCTGCGTTTATGCCACTATACACACGCTTGATTCTCTTTCGTGGACATATATATCCATAGGTTTTAAGATTCTTATTAGTCAGGTATATTGTTAGGCGTTTAATATGGGGTGTTGAGTCCACTTCATTGAGCAAGGAGTAGCTCTTGTCTATTACATATTTGGCTTATGGAACGGTATCTGTGCTAATTTCAATCTCTTGTTGTATGCAGCACCCCAACTCACCTTTCCCCTTAAGCAAGCATAAGTTGGTTTTCTACATTTGACACCCTGTTCTGTTTTGTAATTCAGTTCCTGTGTAGCCAAGTTTACATTCCGTGTAATAGTGATATCTTATGATGTTTCTTTTTCTGTGTGACTTATTTCACTTAGAATCATTGTACCTGAATCCACTCATTATGCTGCTACGGGCCTGATGACATAGATTTCATTGCTGAGTGATATTGCATTGTACGTAAGTACCACAACTTCTTTATACATTTTTCGCTTTCTGTGATATTGAACTTGTACCGTAAACGAGGTTCTTGTAAACAGAGCCATCCCAAACATTGGGGTGGCTGTGTCTTTTTGATTTTAATTTCCCTAAGCTATAGGACCATAAGTGGAAGTGCCCTAGGCTCTGTTGCTTTGTTTTTTGGATGTTTCAGGAAACACTATACACTTCTCCAGAGTGGCTGCTGGCAATTTACATCCCGCCCATCAGCATAAATAGGCTCCCAGTTCTCCATGGCCTGTCCTGCCTTTCTGGATTTTAAACTTTTTTCAGATGGCCCTTTTGACCGGGGGGCTGTGAGACTTCATTGTAGTGCAGATTTCCTTTGCAAGCTTTCTTGGTTGGCCAAAAAGGGCGTATGCGTTTTTTCCTGAATATATTCAGGAAAAAACGCATACGCCCTTTTTGGCCAAGTGCATCATTGTGGACGTTCTGCCTCTTTTCCTATGCTTTACATGCAATTCCTGTCTGCCTCCTGAAATCGGTTTCCTGCAATTCTGCTCCGCTTTCAACTCCTCTTGGCTGCCTTACTTCAATATATTTTTGGAAGATAGCTGTCATTTATAACTCTGCAGGTTTGTGAATTACAGTGCCCCTGAGCTCCTTTCTTCAACTCGCTTTCTTGTAAGCTGGCTGCAACACCAAAGGATTGCTTCTGGACCTAGTGTGGATCCGGCACGGCACGCTGAGCCTTTGGTTAATTCCTCTTCCTGGTGGGAAATGAGAGTTAAATTTGCCCGTCCAGACACCTCCAGCTAGTTTCTCATTGGTTCTCCCTATTCCTGAACATTTTCCGCAGAAATTGCAAACTGGGCCATACAGGAGGTTAAAGGCACTGACTCTCCAAGTGGGGAGAGTGTTAGTAAAGCGTCTGGAGTGTTGCACCCGAGTACCAGGGGACGAAAACTGAGACACATTTGAACACGTTTCCCGATCACACGGTGGATCATACTCTGTGTTCCACATGCATGTTTTAGCTGAAGGAAGAATCCCTTAAACCTGGAGAGTTGAGACCCATGGAATGGGTACCATGCAATATGACTTCAAAGGGTCTGCATTTGCTCACCGAACCTCACCAATCCTATCACTGCTGCGTTTATGCCGCTGTACACACGCTTGATTCTCTTTCGGAGACATAAATTCAAAGGTTTTAAGATTCTTACTAGTCAGGTATATTCTTAGGCGTTTAATATGGGGTGTTGAGTCCACTTCGTTGAGCAAGGAGTAGCTCTTGTCTATTACATATTTGGCTTATGGAACGGTATCTGTGCTAATTTCAATCTCTGGTTTTATGCAGCACCCCAACTCACCCTTCCCCTTAAGCAAGCCTAAGTTGGTTTTCCACATTTGACACTCTGTTCTGTTTTGTAATTCAGTTCTTGTGTAGCCAAGTTTACATTCCATGTATTAGTGATATCTTATGATGTTTCTTTTTCTGTGTGACTTATTTCACTTAGAATCATCGTACCTGAATCCATTCATTATGCTGCTACGGGCCTGATGACATAGATTTCATTGCTGACTGATATTGCATTGTACGTAAGTACCACAACTTCTTTATCCATTTTTCGCTTTCTGTGATATTGAACTTGTACCGTAAACGAGGTTCTTGCAAACAGAGCCGTCCCAAACTTTAGGGTGGCTGTGTCTTTTTGATTTTAATTTCCCTAAGCTATAGGACCATAAGTGGAAGTGCCCTAGGCTCTGTTGCTTTGTTTTTTGGATGTTTCAGGAAACACCATACACTTCTCCAGAGTGGCTGTTGGCAATTTACATCACGCCCATCAGCATAACAAGGCTCCCAGTTCTCCATGGCCTGTCCTGCCTTTCTGGATTTTACACTTTTTTCAGATGGCCCTTTTGACCGGGGGGCAGTGAGACTTCATTGTAGTGCAGATTTCCTTTGCAAGCTTGCTTGGTTGGCCAAAAAGGGCGTATGCGTTTTTTCCTGAATATATTCAGGAAAAAACGCATACGCCCTTTTTGGCCAAGTGCATCATTGTGGCCGTTCTGCCTCTTTTCCTATGCTTTACATACAATTCCAGTCTACCTCCTGAAATCAGTTTCCTGCAATTCTGCCACGCTTTCAACTCCTCTTGGCAGCCTTACTTCAATATATTTTTGGAAGATACCTGTCATTTATAACTCTGCAGGTTTGTGAATTACAGTGCCCCTGAGCTCCTTTCTTCAACTCGCTTTCTTGTGAGCTGGCCGCAACACTGCAGGATTGCTTCAGGCCCTAGCTTGGTTCTGGCACGGCATGCTGAACCTTTGGTTAATTCCTCTTCCTGGTGGGAAATGAGAGTTAAATTTGCCCATCCAGACACCTCGAGCTAGTCTCTCATTGGTTCTCACTATTCCTGTTCATCTTCCACAGAAATTGCAAACTGGGCCAAACAGGAGGTTAAAGGCACTGACTCTCCAAGTGGGGAGAGTGTTAGTAAAGCGTCTGGAGTGTTGCACCCTAGTACCAGGGGACTAAAACTGAGACACATTTGAACACATTTCCCGATCACATGGTGGATCATACTCTTGGTTCCACATGGATGTTTTAGCTGAAGGAAGAATCCCTTAGACCTAGAGAGTTGAGACCGACGTAATGGGTACCATGCAATATGACTTCAAAGGGTCTGCATTTGCTCACCGAACCTCACCAATCCTATCACTGCTGCGTTTATGCCGCTGTACACACGCTTGATTCTCTTTCGGAGACATATAAATCCATAGGTTTTAAGATTCTTACTAGTCAGGTATATTCTTAGGCGTTTAATATGGGGTGTTGAGTCCACTTCGTTGAGTAAGGAGTAGCTCTTGTCTATTACATATTTGGCTTATGGAACGGTATCTGTGCTAATTTCAATCTCTGGTTTCATGCAGCACCCCAACTCACCTTTCCCCTTAAGCAAGCATAAGTTGGTTTTCTACATTTGAGACCCTGTTTTGCTTTGTAATTCAGTTCCTGTGTAGCCAAGTTTACATTCCATGTATTAGTGATACCTTATGATGTTTCTTTTTCTGTGTGACTTATTTCACTTAGAATCATCGTACCTGAATCCAGTCATTATGCTGCTACAGGCCTGATGACATAGATTTCATTGTTGAGTGATATTGCATTGTACGTAAGTACCACAACTTCTTTATCCATTTTTCGCTTTCTGTGATATTGAACTTGTACCGTAAACGAGGTTCTTGTAAACAGAGCCGTCCCAAACTTGGGGTGGCTGTGTCTTTTTGATTTTAATTTCCCTAAGCTATAGGACCATAAGTGGAAGTGCCCTAGGCTCTGTTGCTTTGTTTTTTGGATGTTTCAGGAAACACCATACACTTCTCCAGAGTGGCTGCTGGCAATTTACATCCCGCCCATCAGCATAACAAGGCTCCCAGTTCTCCATGGCCTGTCCTGCCTTTCTGGATTTTACACTTTTTTCAGATGTCCCTTTTGACCGGGGGGCAGTGAGACTTCATTGTAGTGCAGATTTCCTTTGCAAGCTTGCTTGGTTGGCCAAAAAGGGCGTATGCGTTTTTTCCTGAATATATTCAGGAAAGAAAGCATACGCCCTTTTTGGCCAAGTGCATCATTGTGGACGTTCTGCCTCTTTTCCTATGCTTTACATGCAATTCCAGTCTACCTCCTGAAATCGGTTTCCTGCAATTCTGCCCCGCTTTCAAGTCCTCTTGGCAGCCTTACTTCAATATATTTTTGGACGATAAGTGTCATTTATAACTCTGTAGGGTTGTGAATTACAGTGTCCCTGAGCTCCTTTCTTCAACTCGCTTTTTTTTGAGCTGGCCGCAACACCGCAGGATTGCTTCAGTCCCTAGTGTGGTTCCGGCATGGCACGCTGAGCCTTTGGTTAATTCCTCTTCCTGGTTGGAAATGAGAGTTAAATTTGCCCTTCCAGACACCTCCAGCTAGTCTCTCCTTGGTTCTCCATCTTCCTGTTCATCTTCCACAGAAATTACAAACTGGGCCAAACAGGAGGTTAAAGGCACTGACTGTCCAAGTGGGGAGAGTGTTAGTAAAGCATCTGGAATGTTGCACCCGAGTACCAGGGACGAAAACGAGACACATTTGAACACGTTTCCCAATCACACGGTGGATCATACTCTGGGTTCCACATGCATGTTTTAGCTGAAGGAAAAATCCCTTAAACCTGGAGAGTTGAGACCCATGGAATGGGTACCATGCAATATGACTTCAAAGGGTCTGAATTTGCTCACCTAACCTCACCAATCCTATCACTGCTGCGTTTATGCCACTGTACACACGCTTGATTCTCTTTCGTAGACATATAAATCCGTAGGTTTTAAGATTATTTCTAGTCAGGTATATTGTTAGGCGTTTAATATGGGGTGTTGAGTCCACTTCGTTCAGCAAGGAGTAGCTCTAGTCTCTTGCATATTTGGCTTATAGAACAGTATCTGTGCTAATTTCAATCTCTGGTTTCATGCAGCACCCCAACTCACCTTTCCCCTTAAGCAAGCATAAGTTGGTTTTCTACATTTGACACCCTGTTCTGTTTTGTAATTCAGTTCCTGTGTAGCCAAGTTTACATTCCGTGTAGTAGTGATATCTTATGATGTTTCTTTTTCTGTGTGACTTATTTCACTTAGACTCATCATACCTGCATCCACTCATTATGCTGCTACGGGCCTGATGACATAGATTTCATTGCTGAGTGATATTGCATTGTACGTAAGTACCACAACTTCTTTATGCATTTTTTGCTTTCTGTGATATTGAACTTGTACCGTAAACGAGGTTCTTGTAAACAGAGCCATCCCAAACTTTGGGGTGACCGTGTCTTTTTGATTTTAATTTCCCGAAGCTATGGGACCATAAGTGGAAGTGCCCTAGGCTCTGTTGCTTTGTTTTTTAGATGTTTCAGGAAACACCATACACTTCTCCAGAGTGGCTGTTGGCAATTTACATCACGACCACCAGCATAACAAGGCTCCCAGTTCTCCATGGCCTGTCCTGCCTTTCTGGATTTTACACTTTTTTCAGATGGCCCTTTTGACCGGGGGGCAGTGAGACTTCATTGTAGTGCAGATTTCCTTTGCAAGCTTGCTTGGTTGGCCAAAAAGGGCGTATGCGTTTTTTCCTGAATATATTCAGGAAAAAACGCATACGCCCTTTTTGGCCAAGTGCATCATTGTGGACGTTCTGCCTCTTTTCCTATGCTTTACATGCAATTCCAGTGTACCTCCTGAAATCGATTTCCTGCAATTCTGCCCCGCTTTCAAGTCCTCTTGGCAGCCTTACTTCAATATATTTTTGGACGATAGCTGTCATTTATAACTCTGCAGGTTTGTGAATTACAGTGCCCCTGAGCTCCTTTCTTCAACTCGCTTTCTTGTGAGCTGGCCGCAACACCGCAGGATTGCTTCAAGCCCTAGTGTAGTTCCGGCACGGCACGCTGAGCCTTTGGTTAATTCCTCTTCCTGGTGGGAAATGAGAGTTAAATTTGCCCGTCCAGACACCTCCAGCTAGTCTCTCTTTCGTTCTCCCTATTCCTGTTCATTTTCCACAGAAATTACAAACTGGGCCAAACAGGAGGTTAAAGGCACTGACTCTTCAAGTGGGGAGAGTGTTAGTAAAGCATCTGGAATGTTGCACCCGAGTACCAGGGACGAAAACGAGACACATTTGAACACGTTTCCCGATCACACGGTGGATCATACTCTGGGTTCCACATGCATGTTTTAGCTGAAGGAAGAATCCCTTAAACCTGGAGAGTTGAGACCCATGGAATGGGTACCATGCAATATGACTTCAAAGGGTCTGCATTTGCTCACCGAACCTCACCAATCCTATCACTGCTGCGTTTATGCCGCTGTACACACGCTTGATTGTCTTTCGGAGACATATAAATCCGTAGGTTTTAAGATTATTTCTAGTCAGGTATATTCTTAGGCGTTTAATATGGGGTGTTGAGTCCACTTCGTTCAGCAAGGAGTAGCTCTTGTCTATTGCATATTTGGCTTATGGAACGGTATCTGTGCTAATTTCAATCTCTGGTTTCATGCAGCACCCCAACTCACCTTTCCCCTTAAGCAAGCATAAGTTGGTTTTCTACATTTGAGACCCTGTTCTGTTTTGTAATTCAGTTCCTGTGTAGCCAAGTTTACATTCCGTGTAGTAGTGATATCTTATGATGTTTCTTTTTCTGTGTGACTTATTTCACTTAGACTCATCAAACCTGCATCCACTCATTATGCTGCTACGGGCCTGATGACATAGATTTCATTGCTGAGTGATATTGCATTGTACGTAAGTACCACAACTTCTTTATCCATTTTTTGCTTTCTGTGATATTGAACTTGTACCGTAAACGAGGTTCTTGTAAACAGAGCCGTCCTAAACTTTGGGGTGGCTGTGTCTTTTTGATTTTAATTTCCCTAAACTATAGGACCATAAGTGTAAGTGCCCTAGGCTCTGTTGCTTTGTTTTTTAGATGTTTCAGGAAACACCATACACTTCTCCAGAGTGGCTGTTGGCAATTTACATCACGCCCACCAGCATAACAAGGCTCCCAGTTCTCCATGGCCTGTCCTGCCTTTCTGGATTTTACACATATTTCAGATGGCCCTTTTGACCGGGGGGCAGTGAGACTTCATTGTAGTGCAGATTTCCTTTGCAAGCTTGCTTGGTTGGCCAAAAAGTGCGTATGCGTTTTTTCCTGAATATATTCAGGAAAAAACGCATACGCCCTTTTTGGCCAAGTGCATCATTGTGGACGTTCTGCCTCTTTTCCTATGCTTTACATGCAATTCCTGTCTACCTCCTGAAATCGGTTTCCTGCAATTCTGCCCCGCTTTCAAGTCCTCTTGGCAGCCTTACTTCAATATATTTTTGGACGATAGCTGTCATTTATAACTCTGCAGGTTTGTGAATTACAGTGCCCCTGAGCTCCTTTCTTCAACTCGCTTTCTTGTGAGCTGGCCGCAACACCGTAGGATTGCTTCAGGCCCTAGTGTGGTTCCGGCACGGCATGCTGAGCCTTTGGTTAATTCCTCTTTCTGGTGGGAAATGAGAGTTAAATTTGCCCGTCCAGACACCTCCAGCTAGTTTCTCATTGGTTCTCCCTATTCCTGTACATTTTCCGCAGAAATTGCAAACTGGGCCATACAGGAGGTTAAAGGCACTGACTCTCCAAGTGGGCAGAGTGTTAGTAAAGCGTCTGGAATGTTGCACCCGAGTACCAGGGGACGAAAACTGAGACACATTTGAACACGTTTCCCGATCACACGGTGGATCATACTCTGTGTTCCACATGCATGTTTTAGCTGAAGGAAGAATCCCTTAAACCTGGAGAGTTGAGACCCATGGAATGGGTACCATGCAATATGACTTCAAAGGGTCTGCATTTGCTCACCGAACCTCACCAATCCTATCACTGCTGCGTTTATGCCGCTGTACACACGCTTGATTCTCTTTCGGAGACATATAAATCCGTAGGTTTTAAGATTATTTCTAGTCAGGTATATTCTTAGGCGTTTAATATGGGGTGTTGAGTCCACTTCGTTCAGCAAGGAGTAGCTCTTGTCTATTGCATATTTGGCTTATGGAACGGTATCTGTGCTAATATCAATCTCTGGTTTCATGCAGCACCCCAACTCACCTTTCCCCTTAAGCAAGCATAAGTTGGTTTTCTACATTTGAGACCCTGTTCTGTTTTGTAATTCAGTTCCTATGTAGCCAAGTTTACATTCCGTGTATTGGTGATATCTTATGATGTTTCTTTTTCTGTGTGACTTATTTCACTTAGAATCATCGTACCTGAATCCACTCATTATGCTGCTACGGGCCTGATGACATAGATTTCATTGCTGAGTGATATTGCATTGTACGTAAGTACCACAAATTCTTTATCCATTTTTCGCTTTCTGTGATATTGAACTTGTACCGTAAACGAGGTTCTTGTAAACAGAGCTGTCCCAAACTTTGGGGTGACCGTGTCTTTTTGAGTTTAATTTCCCTAAGCTATAGGACCATAAGTGGAAGTGTCCTAGGCTCTGTTGCTTTGTTTTTTAGATGTTTCAGGAAACACCATACACTTCTCCAGAGTGGCTGTTGGCAATTTACATCACGCCCACCAGCATAACAAGGCTCCCAGTTCTCCATGGCCTGTCCTGCCTTTCTGGATTTTACACATATTTCAGATGGCCCTTTTGACCGGGGGGCAGTGAGACTTCATTGTAGTGCAGATTTCCTTTGCAAGCTTGCTTGGTTGGCCAAAAAGGGCGTATGCGTTTTTTCCTGAATATATTCAGGAAAAAACGCATACGCCCTTTTTGGCCAAGTGCATCATTGTGGACGTTCTGCCTCTTTTCCTATGCTTTACATGCAATTCCTGTCTACCTCCTGAAATCGGTTTCCTGCAATTCTGCCCCGCTTTCAAGTCCTCTTGGCAGCCTTACTTCAATATATTTTTGGACGATAGCTGTCATTTATAACTCTGCAGGTTTGTGAATTACAGTGCCCCTGATCTCCTTTCTTCAACTCGCTTTTTTGTGAGCTGGCCGCAACACCGCTGGATTGCTTCAGGCCCTAGTGTGGATCCTTTTTGGCCAAGTGCATCATTGTGGACGTTCTGCCTCTTTTCCTATGCTTTACATGCAATTCCTGTCTGCCTCCTGAAATCGGTTTCCTGCAATTCTGCTCCGCTTTCAACTCCTCTTGGCTGCCTTACTTCAATATATTTTTGGAAGATAGCTGTCATTTATAACTCTGCAGGTTTGTGAATTACAGTGCCCCTGAGCTCCTTTCTTCAACTCGCTTTCTTGTGAGCTGGCTGCAACACCAAAGGATTGCTTCTGGTCCTAGTGTGGATCCGGCACGGCACGCTGAGCCTTTGGTTAATTCCTCTTCCTGGTGGGAAATGAGAGTTAAATTTGCCCGTCCAGACACCTCCAGCTAGCTTATCATTGGTTCTCCCTATTCCTGAACATTTTCCGCAGAAATTGCAAACTGGGCCATACAGGAGGTTAAAGGCACTGACTCTCCAAGTGGGGAGAGTGTTAGTAAAGCGTCTGGAGTGTTGCACCCGAGTACCAGGGGACTAAAACTGAGACACATTTGAAGACGTTTCCCGATCACACGGTGGATCATACTCTGTGTTCCACATGCATGTTTTAGCTGAAGGAAGAATCCCTTAAACCTGGAGAGTTGAGACCCATGGAATGGGTACCATGCAATATGACTTCAAAGGGTCTGCATTTGCTCACCGAACCTCACCAATACTATCACTGCTGCGTTTATGCCACTGTACACACGCTTGATTCTCTTTCGGAGACATATAAATCCATAGGTTTTAAGATTCTTACTAGTCAGGTATATTGTTAGGCGTTTAATATGGGGTGTTGAGTCCACTTCGTTGACCAAGGAGTAGCTCTTGTCTATTACATATTTGGCTTATGGAACGGTATCTGTGCTAATTTCAATCTCTGGTTTCATGCAGCACCCCAACTCACCCTTCCCCTTAAGCAAGCATAAGTTGGTTTTCTACATTTGACACCCTGTTCTGTTTTGTAATTCAGTTCCTTTGTAGCCAAGTTTACATTCCGTGTAATAGTGATATCTTATGATGTTTCTTTTTCTGTGTGACTTATTTCACTTAGAATCATCGTACCTAAATCCACTCATTATGCTGCTACGGGCCTGATGACATAGATTTCATTGCTGAGTGATATTGCATTGTACGTAAGTACCACAACTTCTTTATACATTTTTCGCTTTCTGTGATATTGAACTTGTACCGTAAACGAGGTTCTTGTAAACAGAGCCATCCCAAACTTTGGGGTGGCTGTGTCTTTTTGATTTTAATTTCCCTAAGCTATAGGACCATAAGTGGAAGTGCCCTAGGCTCTGTTGCTTTGTTTTTTGGATGTTTCAGGAAACACCATACACTTCTCCAGAGTGGCTGCTGGCAATTTACATCCCGCCCATCAGCATAAAAAGGCTCCCAGTTCTCCATGGCCTGTCCTGCCTTTCTGGATTTTACACTTTTTTCAGATGGCCCTTTTGACCGGGGGGCTGTGAGACTTCATTGTAGTGCAGATTTCCTTTGCAAGCTTTCTTGGTTGGCCAAAAAGGGCGTATGCGTTTTTTCCTGAATATATTCAGGAAAAAACGCATACGCCCTTTTTGGCCAAGTGCATCATTGTGGCCGTTCTGCCTCTTTTCCTATGCTTTACATACAATTCCAGTCTACCTCCTGAAATCGGTTTCCTGCAATTCTGCCACGCTTTCAACTCCTCTTGGCAGCCTTACTTCAATATATTTTTGGAAGATACCTGTCATTTATAACTCTGCAGGTTTGTGAATTACAGTGCCCCTGAGCTCCTTTCTTCAACTCGCTTTCTTGTGAGCTGGCCGCAACACTGCAGGATTGCTTCAGGCCCTAGCTTGGTTCTGGCACGGCATGCTGAACCTTTGGTTAATTCCTCTTCCTGGTGGGAAATGAGAGTTAAATTTGCCCATCCAGACACCTCGAGCTAGTCTCTCATTGGTTCTCACTATTCCTGTTCATCTTCCACAGAAATTGCAAACTGGGCCAAACAGGAGGTTAAAGGCACTGACTCTCCAAGTGGGGAGAGTGTTAGTAAAGCGTCTGGAGTGTTGCACCCTAGTACCAGGGGACTAAAACTGAGACACATTTGAACACATTTCCCGATCACATGGTGGATCATACTCTTGGTTCCACATGGATGTTTTAGCTGAAGGAAGAATCCCTTAGACCTAGAGAGTTGAGACCGATGTAATGGGTACCATGCAATATGACTTCAAAGGGTCTGCATTTGCTCACCGAACCTCACCAATCCTATCACTGCTGCGTTTATGCCGCTGTACACACGCTTGATTCTCTTTCGGAGACATATAAATCCATAGGTTTTAAGATTCTTACTAGTCAGGTATATTCTTAGGCGTTTAATATGGGGTGTTGAGTCCACTTCGTTGAGTAAGGAGTAGCTCTTGTCTATTACATATTTGGCTTATGGAACGGTATCTGTGCTAATTTCAATCTCTGGTTTTATGCAGCACCCCAACTCACCTTTCCCCTTAAGCAAGCATAAGTTGGTTTTCTACATTTGAGACCCTGTTTTGCTTTGTAATTCAGTTCCTGTGTAGCCAAGTTTACATTCCATGTATTAGTGATACCTTATGATGTTTCTTTTTCTGTGTGACTTATTTCACTTAGAATCATCGTACCTGAATCCAGTCATTATGCTGCTACAGGCCTGATGACATAGATTTCATTGCTGAGTGATATTGCATTGTACGTAAGTACCACAACTTCTTTATCCATTTTTCGCTTTCTGTGATATTGAACTTGTACCGTAAACGAGGTTCTTGTAAACAGAGCCGTCCCAAACTTGGGGTGGCTGTGTCTTTTTGATTTTAATTTCCCTAAGCTATAGGACCATAAGTGGAAGTGCCCTAGGCTCTGTTGCTTTGTTTTTTGGATGTTTCAGGAAACACCATACACTTCTCCAGAGTGGCTGTTGGCAATTTACATCACGCCCATCAGCATAACAAGGCTCCCAGTTCTCCATGGCCTGTCCTGCCTTTCTGGATTTTACACTTTTTTCAGATGGCCCTTTTGACCGGGGGGCAGTGAGACTTCATTGTAGTGCAGATTTCCTTTGCAAGCTTGCTTGGTTGGCCAAAAAGGGCGTATGCGTTTTTTCCTGAATATATTCAGGAAAGAAAGCATACGCCCTTTTTGGCCAAGTGCATCATTGTGGACGTTCTGCCTCTTTTCCTATGCTTTACATGCAATTCCAGTCTACCTCCTGAAATCGGTTTCCTGCAATTCTGCCCCGCTTTCAAGTCCTCTTGGCAGCCTTACTTCAATATATTTTTGGACGATAAGTGTCATTTATAACTCTGTAGGGTTGTGAATTACAGTGTCCCTGAGCTCCTTTCTTCACCTCGCTTTTTTTTGAGCTGGCCGCAACACCGCAGGATTGCTTCAGTCCCTAGTGTGGTTCCGGCATGGCACGCTGAGCCTTTGGTTAATTCCTCTTCCTGGTGGGAAATGAGAGTTAAATTTGCCCTTCCAGACACCTCCAGCTAGTCTCTCCTTGGTTCTCCATCTTCCTGTTCATCTTCCACAGAAATTACAAACTGGGCCAAACAGGAGGTTAAAGGCACTGACTCTCCAAGTGGGGAGAGTGTTAGTAAAGCATCTGGAATGTTGCACCCGAGTACCAGGGACGAAAACGAGACACATTTGAACACGTTTCCCGATCACACGGTGGATCATACTCTGGGTTCCACATGCATGTTTTAGCTGAAGGAAAAATCCCTTAAACCTGGAGAGTTGAGACCCATGGAATGGGTACCATGCAATATGACTTCAAAGGGTCTGAATTTGCTCACCTAACCTCACCAATCCTATCACTGCTGCGTTTATGCCACTGTACACACGCTTGATTCTCTTTCGTAGACATATAAATCCGTAGGTTTTAAGATTATTTCTAGTCAGGTATATTCTTAGGCGTTTAATATGGGGTGTTGAGTCCACTTCGTTCAGCAAGGAGTAGCTCTAGTCTCTTGCATATTTGGCTTATAGAACAGTATCGGTGCTAATTTCAATCTCTGGTTTCATGCAGCACCCCAACTCACCTTTCCCCTTAAGCAAGCATAAGTTGGTTTTCTACATTTGACACCCTGTTCTGTTTTGTAATTCAGTTCCTGTGTAGCCAAGTTTACATTCCGTGTAGTAGTGATATCTTATGATGTTTCTTTTTCTGTGTGACTTATTTCACTTAGACTCATCATACCTGCATCCACTCATTATGCTGCTACGGGCCTGATGACATAGATTTCATTGCTGAGTGATATTGCATTGTACGTAAGTACCACAACTTCTTTATCCATTTTTTGCTTTCTGTGATATTGAACTTGTACCGTAAACGAGGTTCTTGTAAACAGAGCCATCCCAAACTTTGGGGTGACCGTGTCTTTTTGATTTTAATTTCCCGAAGCTATGGGACCATAAGTGGAAGTGCCCTAGGCTCTGTTGCTTTGTTTTTTAGATGTTTCAGGAAACACCATACACTTCTCCAGAGTGGCTGTTGGCAATTTACATCACGACCACCAGCATAACAAGGCTCCCAGTTCTCCATGGCCTGTCCTGCCTTTCTGGATTTTACACTTTTTTCAGATGGCCCTTTTGACCGGGGGGCAGTGAGACTTCATTGTAGTGCAGATTTCCTTTGCAAGCTTGCTTGGTTGGCCAAAAAGGGCGTATGCGTTTTTTCCTGAATATATTCAGGAAAAAATGCATACGCCCTTTTTGGCCAAGTGCATCATTGTGGACGTTCTGCCTCTTTTCCTATGCTTTACATGCAATTCCAGTGTACCTCCTGAAATCGATTTCCTGCAATTCTGCCCCGCTTTCAAGTCCTCTTGGCAGCCTTACTTCAATATATTTTTGGACGATAGCTGTCATTTATAACTCTGCAGGTTTGTGAATTACAGTGCCCCTGAGCTCGTTTCTTCAACTCGCTTTCTTGTGAGCTGGCCCCAACACCGCAGGATTGCTTCAAGCCCTAGTGTAGTTCCGGCACGGCACGCTGAGCCTTTGGTTAATTCCTCTTCCTGGTGGGAAATGAGAGTTAAATTTGCCCGTCCAGACACCTCCAGCTAGTCTCTCTTTCGTTCTCCCTATTCCTGTTCATTTTCCACAGAAATTACAAACTGGGCCAAACAGGAGGTTAAAGGCACTGACTCTCCAAGTGGGGAGAGTGTTAGTAAAGCATCTGGAATGTTGCACCCGAGTACCAGGGACGAAAACGAGACACATTTGAACACGTTTCCCGATCACACGGTGGATCATACTCTGGGTTCCACATGCATGTTTTAGCTGAAGGAAGAATCCCTTAAACCTGGAGAGTTGAGACCCATGGAATGGGTACCATGCAATATGACTTCAAAGGGTCTGCATTTGCTCACCGAACCTCACCAATCCTATCACTGCTGCGTTTATGTCGCTGTACACACGCTTGATTGTCTTTCGGAGACATATAAATCCGTAGGTTTTAAGATTATTTCTAGTCAGGTATATTCTTAGGCGTTTAATATGGGGTGTTGAGTCCACTTCGTTCAGCAAGGAGTAGCTCTTGTCTATTGCATATTTGGCTTATGGAACGGTATCTGTGCTAATTTCAATCTCTGGTTTCATGCAGCACCCCAACTCACCTTTCCCCTTAAGCAAGCATAAGTTGGTTTTCTACATTTGAGACCCTGTTCTGTTTTGTAATTCAGTTCCTGTGTAGCCAAGTTTACATTCCGTGTAGTAGTGATATCTTATGATGTTTCTTTTTCTGTGTGACTTATTTCACTTAGACTCATCAAACCTGCATCCACTCATTATGCTGCTACGGGCCTGATGACATAGATTTCATTGCTGAGTGATATTGCATTGTACGTAAGTACCACAACTTCTTTATCCATTTTTTGCTTTCTGTGATATTGAACTTGTACCGTAAACGAGGTTCTTGTAAACAGAGCCGTCCCAAACTTTGGGGTGGCTGTGTCTTTTTGATTTTAATTTCCCTAAACTATAGGACCATAAGTGTAAGTGCCCTAGGCTCTGTTGCTTTGTTTTTTAGATGTTTCAGGAAACACCATACACTTCTCCAGAGTGGCTGTTGGCAATTTACATCACGCCCACCAGCATAACAAGGCTCCCAGTTCTCCATGGCCTGTCCTGCCTTTCTGGATTTTACACATATTTCAGATGGCCCTTTTGACCGGGGGGCAGTGAGACTTCATTGTAGTGCAGATTTCCTTTGCAAGCTTGCTTGGTTGGCCAAAAAGTGCGTATGCGTTTTTTCCTGAATATATTCAGGAAAAAACGCATACGCCCTTTTTGGCCAAGTGCATCATTGTGGACGTTCTGCCTCTTTTCCTATGCTTTACATGCAATTCCTGTCTACCTCCTGAAATCGGTTTCCTGCAATTCTGCCCCGCTTTCAAGTCCTCTTGGCAGCCTTACTTCAATATATTTTTGGACGATAGCTGTCATTTATAACTCTGCAGGTTTGTGAATTACAGTGCCCCTGAGCTCCTTTCTTCAACTCGCTTTCTTGTGAGCTGGCCGCAACACCGTAGGATTGCTTCAGGCCCTAGTGTGGTTCCGGCACGGCATGCTGAGCCTTTGGTTAATTCCTCTTTCTGGTGGGAAATGAGAGTTAAATTTGCCCGTCCAGACACCTCCAGCTAGTTTCTCATTGGTTCTCCCTATTCCTGTACATTTTCCGCAGAAATTGCAAACTGGGCCATACAGGAGGTTAAAGGCACTGACTCTCCTAGTGGGCAGAGTGTTAGTAAAGCGTCTGGAATGTTGCACCCGAGTACCAGGGGACGAAAACTGAGACACATTTGAACACGTTTCCCGATCACACGGTGGATCATACTCTGTGTTCCACATGCATGTTTTAGCTGAAGGAAGAATCCCTTAAACCTGGAGAGTTGAGACCCATGGAATGGGTACCATGCAATATGACTTCAAAGGGTCTGCATTTGCTCACCGAACCTCACCAATCCTATCACTGCTGCGTTTATGCCGCTGTACACACGCTTGATTCTCTTTCGGAGACATATAAATCCGTAGGTTTTAAGATTATTTCTAGTCAGGTATATTCTTAGGCGTTTAATATGGGGTGTTGAGTCCACTTCGTTCAGCAAGGAGTAGCTCTTGTCTATTGCATATTTGGCTTATGGAACGGTATCTGTGCTAATTTCAATCTCTGGTTTCATGCAGCACCCCAACTCACCTTTCCCCTTAAGCAAGCATAAGTTGGTTTTCTACATTTGAGACCCTGTTCTGTTTTGTAATTCAGTTCCTATGTAGCCAAGTTTACATTCCGTGTATTGGTGATATCTTATGATGTTTCTTTTTCTGTGTGACTTATTTCACTTAGAATCATCGTACCTGAATCCACTCATTATGCTGCTACGGGCCTGATGACATAGATTTCATTGCTGAGTGATATTGCATTGTACGTAAGTACCACAAATTCTTTATCCATTTTTCGCTTTCTGTGATATTGAACTTGTACCGTAAACGAGGTTCTTGTAAACAGAGCTGTCCCAAACTTTGGGGTGACCGTGTCTTTTTGATTTTAATTTCCCTAAGCTATAGGACCATAAGTGGAAGTGTCCTAGGCTCTGTTGCTTTGTTTTTTAGATGTTTCAGGAAACACCATACACTTCTCCATAGTGGCTGTTGGCAATTTACATCACGCCCACCAGCATAACAAGGCTCCCAGTTCTCCATGGCCTGTCCTGCCTTTCTGGATTTTACACATATTTCAGATGGCCCTTTTGACCGGGGGGCAGTGAGACTTCATTGTAGTGCAGATTTCCTTTGCAAGCTTGCTTGGTTGGCCAAAAAGGGCGTATGCGTTTTTTCCTGAATATATTCAGGAAAAAACGCATACGCCCTTTTTGGCCAAGTGCATCATTGTGGACGTTCTGTCTCTTTTCCTATGCTTTACATGCAATTCCTGTCTACCTCCTGAAATCGGTTTCCTGCAATTCTGCCCAGCTTTCAAGTCCTCTTGGCAGCCTTACTTCAATATATTTTTGGACGATAGCTGTCATTTATAACTCTGCAGGTTTGTGAATTACAGTGCCCCTGATCTCCTTTCTTCAACTCGCTTTTTTGTGAGCTGGCCGCAACACCGCTGGATTGCTTCAGGCCCTAGTGTGGATCTGGCATGGCACGCTGAGCCTTTGGTTAATTCCTCTTCCTGGTGGGAAATGAGAGTTAAATTTGCCCGTCCAGACACCTCCAGCTAGTTTATCATTGGTTCTCCCTATTCCTGTACATTTTCCGCAGAAATTGCAAACTGGGCCATACAGGAGGTTAAAGGCACTGACTCTCCAAGTGGAGAGAGTGTTAGTAAAGCGTCTGGAGTGTTGCACCCGAGTACCAGGGGACTAAAACTGAGACACATTTGAAGACGTTTCCTGATCACACGGTGGATCATACTCTGTGTTCCACATGCATGTTTTAGCTGAAGGAAGAATCCCTTAAACCTGGAGAGTTGAGACCCATGGAATGGGTACCATGCAATATGACTTCAAAGGGTCCGCATTTGCTCACCGAACCTCACCAATACTATCACTGCTGCGTTTATGCCACTGTACACACGCTTGATTCTCTTTCGGAGACATATAAATCCATAGGTTTTAAGATTCTTACTAGTCAGGTATATTGTTAGGCGTTTAATATGGGGTGTTGAGTCCACTTCGTTGACCAAGGAGTAGCTCTTGTCTATTACATATTTGGCTTATGGAACGGTATCTGTGCTAATTTCAATCTCTGGTTTCATGCAGCACCCCAACTCACCTTTCCCCTTAAGCAAGCATAAGTTGGTTTTCTACATTTGACACCCTCTTCTGTTTTGTAATTCAGTTCCTTTGTAGCCAAGTTTACATTCCGTGTAATAGTGATATCTTATGATGTTTCTTTTTCTGTGTGACTTATTTCACTTAGAATCATTGTACCTAAATCCACTCATTATGCTGCTACGGGCCTGATGACATAGATTTCATTGCTGAGTGATATTGCATTGTACGTAAGTACCACAACTTCTTTATACATTTTTCGCTTTCTGTGATATTGAACTTGTACCGTAAACGAGGTTCTTGTAAACAGAGCCATCCCAAACTTTGGGGTGGCTGTGTCTTTTTGATTTTAATTTCCCTAAGCTATAGGACCATAAGTGGAAGTGCCCTAGGCTCTGTTGCTTTGTTTTTTGGATGTTTCAGGAAACACTATACACTTCTCCAGAGTGGCTGCTGGCAATTTACATCCCGCCCATCAGCATAAAAAGGCTCCCAGTTCTCCATGGCCTGTCCTGCCTTTCTGGATTTTACACTTTTTTCAGATGGCCCTTTTGACCGGGGGGCTGTGAGACTTCATTGTAGTGCAGATTTCCTTTGCAAGCTTTCTTGGTTGGCCAAAAAGGGCGTATGCGTTTTTTCCTGAATATATTCAGGAAAAAACGCATACACCCTTTTTGGCCAAGTGCATCATTGTGGACGTTCTGCCTCTTTTCCTATGCTTTACATGCAATTCCTGTCTGCCTCCTGAAATCGGTTTCCTGCAATTCTGCTCCGCTTTCAACTCCTCTTGGCTGCCTTACTTCAATATATTTTTGGAAGATAGCTGTCATTTATAACTCTGCAGGTTTGTGAATTACAGTGCCCCTGATCTCCTTTCTTCAACTCGCTTTTTTGTGAGCTGGCCGCAACACCGCTGGATTGCTTCAGGCCCTAGTGTGGATCTGGCACGGCACGCTGAGCCTTTGGTTAATTCCTCTTCCTGGTGGGAAATGAGAGTTAAATTTGCCCGTCCAGACACCTCCAGCTAGTTTATCATTGGTTCTCCCTATTCCTGTACATTTTCCGCAGAAATTGCAAACTGGGCCATACAGGAGGTTAAAGGCACTGACTCTCCAAGTGGAGAGAGTGTTAGTAAAGCGTCTGGAGTGTTGCACCCGAGTACCAGGGGACTAAAACTGAGACACATTTGAAGACGTTTCCTGATCACACGGTGGATCATACTCTGTGTTCCACATGCATGTTTTAGCTGAAGGAAGAATCCCTTAAACCTGGAGAGTTGAGACCCATGGAATGGGTACCATGCAATATGACTTCAAAGGGTCTGCATTTGCTCACCGAACCTCACCAATACTATCACTGCTGCGTTTATGCCACTGTACACACGCTTGATTCTCTTTCGGAGACATATAAATCCATAGGTTTTAAGATTCTTACTAGTCAGGTATATTGTTAGGCGTTTAATATGGGGTGTTGAGTCCACTTCGTTGACCAAGGAGTAGCTCTTGTCTATTACATATTTGGCTTATGGAACGGTATCTGTGCTAATTTCAATCTCTGGTTTCATGCAGCACCCCAACTCACCTTTCCCCTTAAGCAAGCATAAGTTGGTTTTCTACATTTGACACCCTCTTCTGTTTTGTAATTCAGTTCCTTTGTAGCCAAGTTTACATTCCGTGTAATAGTGATATCTTATGATGTTTCTTTTTCTGTGTGACTTATTTCACTTAGAATCATTGTACCTAAATCCACTCATTATGCTGCTACGGGCCTGATGACATAGATTTCATTGCTGAGTGATATTGCATTGTACGTAAGTACCACAACTTCTTTATACATTTTTCGCTTTCTGTGATATTGAACTTGTACCGTAAACGAGGTTCTTGTAAACAGAGCCATCCCAAACTTTGGGGTGGCTGTGTCTTTTTGATTTTAATTTCCCTAAGCTATAGGACCATAAGTGGAAGTGCCCTAGGCTCTGTTGCTTTGTTTTTTGGATGTTTCAGGAAACACTATACACTTCTCCAGAGTGGCTGCTGGCAATTTACATCCCGCCCATCAGCATAAAAAGGCTCCCAGTTCTCCATGGCCTGTCCTGCCTTTCTGGATTTTACACTTTTTTCAGATGGCCCTTTTGACCGGGGGGCTGTGAGACTTCATTGTAGTGCAGATTTCCTTTGCAAGCTTTCTTGGTTGGCCAAAAAGGGCGTATGCGTTTTTTCCTGAATATATTCAGGAAAAAACGCATACACCCTTTTTGGCCAAGTGCATCATTGTGGACGTTCTGCCTCTTTTCCTATGCTTTACATGCAATTCCTGTCTGCCTCCTGAAATCGGTTTCCTGCAATTCTGCTCCGCTTTCAACTCCTCTTGGCTGCCTTACTTCAATATATTTTTGGAAGATAGCTGTCATTTATAACTCTGCAGGTTTGTGAATTACAGTGCCCCTGAGCTCCTTTCTTCAACTCGCTTTCTTGTGAGCTGGCTGCAACACCAAAGGATTGCTTCTGGTCCTAGTGTGGATCCGGCACGGCACGCTGAGCCTTTGGTTAATTCCTCTTCCTGGTGGGAAATGAGAGTTAAATTTGCCCGTCCAGACACCTCCAGCTAGCTTATCATTGGTTCTCCCTATTCCTGAACATTTTCCGCAGAAATTGCAAACTGGGCCATACAGGAGGTTAAAGGCACTGACTCTCCAAGTGGAGAGAGTGTTAGTAAAGCGTCTGGAGTGTTGCACCCGAGTACCAGGGGACGAAAACTGAGACACATTTGAAGACGTTTCCTGATCACACGGTGGATCATACTCTGTGTTCCACATGCATGTTTTAGCTGAAGGAAGAATCCCTTAAACTTGGAGAGTTGAGACCCATGGAATGGGTACCATGCAATATGATTTCAAAGGGTCTGCATTTGCTCACCGAACCTCACCAATCCTATCACTGCTGCGTTTATGCCGCTGTACACACGCTTGATTCTCTTTCGGAGACATAAATTCAAAGGTTTTAAGATTCTTACTAGTCAGGTATATTCTTAGGCGTTTAATATGGGGTGTTGAGTCCACTTCGTTGAGCAAGGAGTAGCTCTTGTCTATTACATATTTGGCTTATGGAACGGTATCTGTGCTAATTTCAATCTCTGGTTTTATGCAGCACCCCAACTCACCCTTCCCCTTAAGCAAGCCTAAGTTGGTTTTCTACATTTGACACTCTGTTCTGTTTTGTAATTCAGTTCTTGTGTAGCCAAGTTTACATTCCATGTATTAGTGATATCTTATGATGTTTCTTTTTCTGTGTGACTTATTTCACTTAGAATCATCGTACCTGAATCCATTTATTATGCTGCTACGGGCCTGATGACATAGATTTCATTGCTGACTGATATTGCATTGTACGTAAGTACCACAACTTCTTTATCCATTTTTCGCTTTCTGTGATATTGAACTTGTACCGTAAACGAGGTTCTTGCAAACAGAGCCGTCCCAAACTTTAGGGTGGCTGTGTCTTTTTGATTTTAATTTCCCTAAGCTATAGGACCATAAGTGGAAGTGCCCTAGGCTCTGTTGCTTTGTTTTTTGGATGTTTCAGGAAACACCATACACTTCTCCAGAGTGGCTGTTGGCAATTTACGTCACGCCCATCAGCATAACAAGGCTCCCAGTTCTCCATGGCCTGTCCTGCCTTTCTGGATTATACACTTTTTTCAGATGGCCCTTTTGACCGGGGGGCAGTGAGACTTCATTGTAGTGCAGATTTCCTTTGCAAGCTTGCTTGGGTGGCCAAAAAGGGCGTATGCGTTTTTTCCTGAATATATTCAGGAAAAAACGCATACGCCCTTTTTGGCCAAGTGCATCATTGTGGACGTTCTGCCTCTTTTCCTATGCTTTACATGCAATTCCAGTCTACCTCCTGAAATCGGTTTCCTGCAATTCTGCCCCGCTTTCAACTCCTCTTGGCAGCCTTACTTCAATATATTTTTGGACGATAGCTGTCATTTATAACTCTGCAGGTTTGTGAATTACAGTGCCCCTGAGCTCCTTTCTTCAACTCGCTTTCTTGTGAGCTGGCCGCAACACTGCAGGATTGCTTCAGGCCCTAGTTTGGTTCTGGCACGGCATGCTGAACCTTTGGTTAATTCCTCTTCCTGGTGGGAAATGAGAGTTAAATTTGCCCGTCCAGACACCTCGAGCTAGTCTCTCATTGGTTCTCACTGTTCCTGTTCATCTTCCACAGAAATTGCAAACTGGGCCAAACAGGAGGTTAAAGGCACTGACTCTCCAAGTGGGGAGAGTGTTAGTAAAGCATCTGGAGTGTTGCACCCGAGTACCAGGGGACTAAAACTGAGACACATTTGAACACATTTCCCGATCACATGGTGGATCATACTCTTGGTTCCACATGGATGATTTAGCTGAAGGAAGAATCCCTTAGACCTAGAGAGTTGAGACCGATGTAATGTGTACCATGCAATATGACTTCAAAGGGTCTGCATTTGCTCACCGAACCTCAACAATCCTATCACTGCTGCGTTTATGCCGCTGTACACACGCTTGATTCTCTTTCGGAGACATATAAATCCATAGGTTTTAAGATTCTTACTAGTCAGGTATATTCTTAGGCGTTTAATATGGGGTGTTGAGTCCACTTCGTTGAGTAAGGAGTAGTTCTTGTCTATTACATATTTGGCTTATGGAACGGTATCTGTGCTAATTTCAATCTCTGGTTTTATGCAGCACCCCAACTCACCTTTCCCCTTAAGCAAGCATAAGTTGGCTTTCTACATTTGAGACCCTGTTTTGCTTTGTAATTCAGTTCCTGTGTAGCCAAGTTTACATTCCATGTATTAGTGATACCTTATGATGTTTCTTTTTCTGTGTGACTTATTTCACTTAGAATCATCGTACCTGAATCCAGTCATTATGCTGCTACAGGCCTGATGACATAGATTTCATTGCTGAGTGATATTGCATTGTACGTAAGTACCACAACTTCTTTATCCATTTTTCGCTTTCTGTGATATTGAACTTGTACCGTAAACGAGGTTCTTGTAAACAGAGCCGTCCCAAACTTGGGGTGGCTGTGTCTTTTTGATTTTAATTTCCCTAAGCTATAGGACCATAAGTGGAAGTGCCCTAGGCTCTGTTGCTTTGTTTTTTGGATGTTTCAGGAAACACCATACACTTCTCCAGAGTGGCTGCTGGCAATTTACATCCCGCCCATCAGCATAACAAGGCTCCCAGTTCTCCATGGCCTGTCCTGCCTTTCTGGATTTTACACTTTTTTCAGATGGCCCTTTTGACCGTGGGGGCAGTGAGACTTCATTGTAGTGCAGATTACCTTTGCAAGCTTGCTTGGTTGGCCAAAAAGGGCGTATGCGTTTTTTCCTGAATATATTCAGGAAAGAACGCATACACCCTTTTTGGCCAAGTGCATCATTGTGGACGTTCTGCCTCTTTTCCTATGCTTTACATGCAATTCCAGTCTACCTCCTGAAATCGGTTTCCTGCAATTCTGCCCCGCTTTCAAGTCCTCTTGGCAGCCTTACTTCAATATATTTTTGGACGATAAGTGTCATTTATAACTCTGTAGGGTTGTGATTTACAGTGTCCCTGAGCTCCTTTCTTCAACTCGCTTTTTTGTGAGCTGGCCGCAACACCGCAGGATTGCTTCAGTCCCTAGTGTGGTTCCGGCATGGCACGCTGAGCCTTTGGTTAATTCCTCTTCCTGGTGGGAAATGAGAGTTAAATTTGCCCTTCCAGACACCTCCAGCTAGTCTCTCCTTGGTTCTCCATCTTCCTGTTCATCTTCCACAGAAACTGCAAACTGGGCCAAACAGGAGGTTAAAGGCACTGACTCTCCAAGTGGGGAGAGTGTTAGTAAAGCGTCTGGAATGTTGTACCCGAGTACCAGGGGACGAAAACTGAGACACATTTGAACACGTTTCCCGATCACACCGTGGATCATACTCTGGGTTCCACATGCATGTTTTAGCTGAAGGAAGAATCCCTTAAACCTGGAGAGTTGAGACCATGGAATGGGTACCATGCAATATGACTTCAAAGGGTCTGCATTTGCTCACCGAACCTCACCAATCCTATCACTGCTGCATTTATGCCGCTGTACACATGCTTGATTCTCTTTCGGAGACATATAAATCCATAGGTTTTAAGATTCTTACTAGTCAGGTATATTCTTAGGCTTTTAATATGGGATGTTGAGTCCACTTCGTTGAGCAAGGAGTAGCTCTTGTCTATTACATATTTGTCTTATGGAACGGTATCTGCTAATTTCAATTTCTGGTTTTATGCAGCACCCCAACTCACCTTTCCCCTTAAGCAAGCATAAGTTGGTTTTCTACATTTGAGACCCTGTTCTGTTTTGTAATTCAGTTCCTGTGCAGCCAAGTTTACATTCCGTGTAGTAGTGATATCTTATGATGTTTCTCTTTCTGTGTGACTTATTTCACTTAGAATCATCGTACCTGAATCCACTCATTATGCTGCTACGGGCCTGACGACATAGATTTCATTGCTGAGTGATATTGCATTGTACGTAAGTACCACAACTTCTTTATCCATTTTTCGCTTTTTGCGATATTGAACGTGTACCGTAAATGAGGTTCTTGTAAACAGAGCCATCCCAACCTTTGGGGTGGCTGTGTCTTTTTGATTTTAATTTCCCTAAGCTATAGGACCATAAGTGGAAGTGCCCTAGGCTCTGTTGCTTAATTTTTTGAATGTTTCAGGAAACACCATACACTTCTCCAGAGTGGCTGTTGGCAATTTACATCTCGCCCATCAGCATAACAAGGCTCCCAGTTCTCCATGGCCTGTCCTGCCTTTCTGGATTTTACTCTTTTTTCAGAAGTCCCTTTGACCGGGGGGCAGTGAGACTTCATTGTAGTGCAGATTTCCTTTGCAAGCTTGCTTGGTTGGCCAGAAAGGGCGTATGCGTTTCTTCCTGAATATATTCAGGAAAGAACGCATACGCCCTTTTTGCCCAAGTGCATCATTGTCGACGTTCTGAGTCTTTTCATATGTTTTCAGTGCAATTCCAGTCTACCTCCTGAAATTGGTTTCCTGCAGTTCTGCCTTGCTCTCAGTGCCTCTTCATAGCCTTACTTCAATATACTTTTGGAAAATAGTTGGCCTTTATAACTCTGCAGGTTTTTGAATTGCAGTGGCCCTTAGCTCCATTTTTCAGCTCTTATTTTTGTGATCTTGCCTCATATCCACAGGATTTCTTCAGGCCCTATTCTTCTTCTGGGGCGCCTTGCTCTGCCTTTGGTTAATTCTTCTTCCTGAATTGAAATTAGAGTGACATGTGCCCATTGAAACCGCTACAGCTATTTTCTCACTGGTTCCCCCTATTCCCATTCATCCTCCGCACTAACTGCAGACTGTGCGATACCAGAACTTAAAGGCATTGACTCTCCATGTGGAGATGTTGTTAGTAAAGTGGCTGGAATGTTGATCCGGAGCCCCAGGAGAGGAAAATGAGGTGCATTTTAGAAACCTTTCCCGATCATATGGTATACCATCTGCTGGATTTCCCATGCATGGTTTAGCTGTAGGAAGATTCCCTTCAACTTGGAGTGTTGGGACCCTTGGAATAAGTAGCATGAAGTATTGCATTAAACTTTCGGCAGTTGCTCACCAAAGCTCTCCAATCCTTTCAGCCCCAAGTGTCCAGCCTTATGTCTTATCCAGCTGTGGGTTTATATGTGGTCATTCCAGGTTGCATCACAGCCCCTGAGTGAATTTTGTAAGAATTTTTCTCTCTTTCATTGTTTCTGCGTTTTGGTTTTAAAATTTATTTCTATAATGGGGTTTAGCTCATTTTCACTGCTGTGTTTGTGCCGCTCTGCTCACACTTGATTCCCTTATGGAGATATATCAATACATGGGTTTTAAGATTCTTATTACTCAGATATATTTCTCTGCGGTTTATAGGGTGTGTTGAGGCCAGTTCATTGAGCAAGGTGTAGATCTTGTCTGATACCTATTTGGTTTATTGAACGGTATCTGTGCTAATTTCAAACTCTGGTTTTATGCATCACCCCACCTCTCCTTTCCCCTTAAGCTGACATAAGTGTGTTTTCTAAATGTGAGACACTGTTCTGTTTTGTAATTCATTTTTTGTGCAGCCATATTTATCCTCCCTCTATAAGTGATATCTTATGATATGTTTCTTTTTCTGTTTGACTTATTTCAAGTAGTATTATCGGACCTCAATCCACTCTTTATCCTTCTACTAGCCTTATTACATTGATTTCATGGTGAAGAGATATTCCATTGTACATAAGTACCACATTTTCTTTATCCATTGTTCTCTTTCCTGGGATATTTAAGGTGTACTGAAGTTGAGGTTCTTGTAAACAGAGTAGCCCTAAACTGTGGTGTGCTTGTGTCTTGTTGATTTTTAGACTTCCCTAGATATACTCCCGTGATTGGAAGTGCCCTATGCTCTGTCGCTCTGTTTTTTAGATGATTTAGGAACCACCATACACTTCTCCAGAGTGGCTCTCGGCAGTTCACACACTGTCCATCAGCGTATAAAGGCTCCCTGTTCTCCATGGCCTGTCCTGCATTTCTGGTTTTTACAATTTTTTCGGATGGCCCTTTTGACCGGTGGGAAATGAGACTTCTTTGTTGTGCACATTTGCATTGCTTGCTTGCTTGGTTGCCCATAAAGTGCGTATGCGTTTTTTCCTGGATATATTCAGGAAATAACGCATACTCCCTTTTGGGCCAACTGCATCATTGTCGAAATTCTGCCGCTTTTCATGTGCTTTAAAGGCGAGTCCAATCTATCTCTTGAAATCTGTTTCTTGCAATTCTGTCTTGCATTCAGATCCTCTTCTTTGCCTTACCTCAACATATTTTTGGACGTTAGTTTTCATTTATAACTCTGCAGGTTTGTGAATTGCAGTGACCCTGAGCTCCATTTTTTAAGTTGCTCTTTTGTGAGCTGGCCTCAAAACCGCAGGATTGCTTCAGGCCCTATTTTGGCTCCGGCGAGGCGGGCTGAGCCTTTTTTTAATTCTTATTCTTAATGGGAAATTAGAGTGACATGTGCCCGTCCAAACCCCTACAACTATTCTCTCATTGGTTCCCCCTGTTCCCGTTCATCCTCCTCACAATTTGCAAAATGTGTGAAACAGAAGTTTAAATGTGCTGATTCTCTAAGTGGGGAGATTCTAAGTAACGTGGCTGGAATGATGAACAGGAGCACCAGGAGAGGATAAATGAGGTGCATTTTAGACACATCTCCCGATCACATGGTGTACAGTCCTCTGGGTTTTCCATGCATGTTTTAGCTGTAGGAAGATTCCTTGAACCTGCAGATTTGGGACCCATTGAATGGGTACCAGGTAGTATTACTATAAAGGGTGTGCATTTCCTCACCCAACCTCACATTTCTCTTAGCGCGAACAGTTTCCAGCCTTATGTCTCATCCTGCTGTGGGTCTAGATGTGTTCAATCCATGTTGCATCACCGTCCCTGAGGAAAAGTTGTAAGAGGTTTTCTCTGTCTCTCTGTCGTTTATTTTTTTCAATTTATTACTATGTTGTTTACAGCTGATTTTCAAAGCTCTGTTTCTTGCTGCTGTACATCCACTTGATTCACGTACAGAGAGACATCAATAATTTCTTTTTCAGATTCTTACCAGTCATAGATATTCTTTTCCGGTGACTTGAGTGTGCTGAGTGCAGTTCTTTTAGCTACCGTGTAGGCCTTGTTGATTATCAGTTTGGTATTTGGAATGGTATCTTTGCTAATTTCAACCTCCTGGATGATGCCTCACCCCTCCCCACCTTTCCCGTTTAGCAGCCTTACACGTGTTTTCTACATATTTGACTATGTTTTTGTTTTGTAATTTATTTCATGTGTAGCCATTTTGGATTCCACCTTTAAGTGATATCTTATGATATGTGTCTTTTTCTTTTTGAATTATGTCACTTAGAATGATCATACGTAACTCCTCCGGAGTTGTTACAACTGGCCATATTTCATTGATTTCCAGGCTGAGTAATATTCCACTCTACATAAGTACCACATCTCTATCCATTTTTTCCCTCCAGAGACATTTAAGTTATATCCTAGTCGAGGATCTTTTAAACAGAGAGGCAGTAAACATTGGGGTGCCTGTGTCCTCTCGATTTTTGTTTTTCCCAAGATATACGCCCATGAGTGCAAGTGCCCTATGCTCTGTAGCTCATTTTTTAGATGCTTTAGTAAACACAATACACTTCTCCAGAATGGCCGTTGGCAATATACATTTCCACTATAAGCCTCACAGGGCTCCCTCTTCTCCTTGCCCTGTCCTGCATTTCTGGCGTTTACACTTTATGAGGATGGCTCTTCTGACTGATGCGAAGTGATATCTTTTGTAGTATTGATTTCCAGTGCCCACCTGTTTGGTTGGCTAAAAAAGTGTATGCCCTTTTCTTGAATATATACAGAAAAAAACACATACAGCCTTTTTGGCCAACTGCAATGTCGGCAATGTTCAGCCCCTTTTCTTGTGCTTAATGGCGAGTCCTTTCTACCTCCTCAAATCCCTTTCCTGCCATTCTCCCTTGCTTGCCAATCCTTTTCTCTGACTTTCCTCAAGACATTTTTCAGTGATAGATATTTTCAACTCTGCAGTTTCGTGAATTTTACTGCCCCTGAGTTCCATTGTTCAACTTGTGTTTATGGGAACTGGCCACAAAGCAGTGGGATTTCCTCAAGCCCTATACTGTTTCCATGGGCAACCCTAGCCTTTGGTCAATTCATCTTCCTGATTGGAAATTAGAGTGACATGTGCCTGTCTGAACACCTAGGACTTGTCTCTCATTGTTCCTCATCCTTCCGCTTCATCCTCTGGACAAATTCCAAACTGTACGCAACAGGATGTTGACAGTGTTGACATCTCCAAGTGGGGAGACTGTTAGTAAAGACGCTGGAGGGGTGAACCCGAGCACCAGGAGATGAGGAGATGAGATGCCTTTTCCAAACTCTTCCCGATCAGACGGTATACCATCCTCTGGATGTGACAGACATGTTTTAGCAGTAGGAAGAGTCCCATTCATGTAAGGAGAACACCAGGGCTTTTTCAAAATCAGTGTCTCCCCGAAACCCAAACTGGGGAGTTTTTTAAGCTACGGCTACACATATGTTCATTAAGGGCCTTGGGAAGTAGGCAGAGTCCAAACTTTAGATGACTGAAGTCTTCAGGGTCAGAAGCACTCACCACCGGCTTCCCTTAGGTTACACTTTAACTGTCATTGATAGATGATGTCAATAAAAATATCTATTCTTTTTCCGATTATTTCCCCTTATAGGTTATTGCACAATATTGAGTGTAGTTCCCTGTGCTATACAGTAGTTCCTTGTTGATGATCTATTTTATACATAGCAGTGTGTATGTGTTAATTCCAAACTGTTAATTTATCCCTCCTCCCACCTTTCCCCTTTGGTAATAATAAATTATAAGATTTTATACTTCTCAGAAATGGGGGAGCTGAAAGAGAGGTATCATTTTCAATGGAAAAGCATTTAAAACAAGATTGAAGCTTTAACCAAGATTATTAGATGTACATCCTTGGAAAGAAATCACTTCATTTCTCTAATATTGACCTGATAAATAAGACAAACCTTTTCACTGAACTTGCTTATAATAAAGTGATGGAAATATCAAATGGAAGTGTTAGAAACATCTTATTTTACCCGAGCCTTATAAACTGTTCTATGTTAACTACAGTTTGGCTCACACATCTGTTCACTGAAGTTACAATAGTCTCAATTTCTGTTACTGATCCTCCAGAGTGGACCCCAACAAGGGTCCCCCTGCCCAGTGTCATTGGGGCCAACAGATCGAGACTGAGTTTGGTTCCCAAGCAAAGGAAACTTTATATTTTCATCAGAGAATGGAGAGGTGAGAGCATGCACTACCCCGTGGGCTGTGGGCTGGGCTGCTGTGTAGAGATCCTGTCAGAGTCAGTGGGAGGGAGGGGGCGGAGCTCTCAAGGGCCGGGTTGGCTGCAGCTCAGGCTCTATATCTCGGAGTCTGCACTGGGCCCCAGGAGCTGAGGTGTCGACCCAGCCATTCTGCACCAGGAAATCTGGTCTGAAGTGCCGGGTGTGGAACCTCTGCATGCGGGACCCTAGGAGCACGTGAAATTAGACAAAGCACAAAGGATAAAAAAGGTCAGACTTGACTTTATTGCCCACATTCTATTTTTATCTCCCAGGGATTTTTAATGGGCTTTGCTGGGGACAAACCCCTCCTCTGCCTTTTGTCCCGTTCCTCATTCTTGGAGTGCTGAGGGTGCAGACCCTTCTTCTGTAACTGCTGAGTGCTGAGTTGGGAGCCCTCATACCAGGGGACGAGGGTCAGAACTTCTCCCCAGCAGCCTCCAGGTGACGTTGATTGGCCCCAGGACCCCTGCCTCCCTGCTCGTCCGCCTGAGCACCAGCATTGGAAGTGTTATAGATTCTAATGACCTTTAAGGGTCCAGGAAAGAGATGTGCAGAGACGCTGTGGGGGCCGGTTTCACCCCGCCCCACATTTGTTCGGCCACCTTAGGCTGACCGTTTCTGCCAGCCTAGATGCTCTGACCAGTAGTCTGCTCTTTCTTCAATTAGGCCCCTGAATTAACGTAAAAACAGCACCAGGTGTCAGAGCCCTGCCCGCTCAACTCCCAGACAGTCCAGGGTCAGTGGTGATCAAGGACCATGATGGCCACTGAGTCAACAGCCTTTTGAAGTAAACAGGAGTCCAGCCGGTCTTATTGGCCACCATCATCACGGTGTCTGTAGGCTTTTCTATGGTGACGGTGTGATATACGGTTCCCCCGCCAAGATTATTAGCTCCCCTCCGGGTGCAGGAAGTCCTGCAAGCAGTAGTCTACTCCTTCGGGACACACTATTGTTGTTTTATGAGAGAAACTCCAGGTCAAGTGATGTTCACACGAGTCGTCATGGTGCCCTGTTGCCCCCGGTTATCTCTCTGGATGTTGGAGTTGGAGGGCCTCCTCACTCGAGGTCGGTGTGCCCACGGAGCGAACCCTGCAACTTCAGGGCATGGTTGGTGATTAGGATCACCACGTGGGGTCCTTTTCCCTTAGGAGGGAGGTGGCCTTTTGGGCTGCTGATTTCCAGGTTTTTAGATACCGCCAGTATCTTGGCCAGATGTGGCAGTGGGCCAAGCCCCTTGGTGACTGTAGTTTATCCTACCTGGATGGCATTCTTGCGTTGTTCCATTTCAAGTGGTCCCAGTTTTTGCACTAATTCTCCAATGGCGATTCACCTTTCACCGGGAATGGAAAGGTCAAAGGGTTTAGCTCAATTAGGGAGTTCCAGGGCAAGGGTCTGAATTGACTGCTCTTTCCATTCTTGAAAGGCCACTTCTGGATTCTGTTCAAAAGGATCATCATCTTTTCCTTTCAGTGTTTCATATAGAGGCCCAGCTAGTAGACTGTAGTTAGGGATCCAGAAGCAGCAAACCCTGGCCTCCCCAGGAACCCCTAAGCTGTCTTCTAGTTTTAGAAAGGGGTAAGGCTGCAAATGGTTTCTTCCCTTTCCTGGGATGGGCTTCTCTGACCTTGTGTGAGAATGAAGCCCAGGCAGGTCACTGCAGTCTGTGATATTTGAGCTTTTTCTTGGACAACTTCTATCCTTTATTGGCTTGGTAGTTCAGAGGCCTCCTTAGTAGGGCTGGCGATCAGAATGTCATCTGCATATTGAAGGAGGGTTTCCTTTTCCAGAGGTAGAACTTTTCGGTCGTTAGCTAAGCTTTCCCCAAAGATGGTGTGGGAATTTTTGAACCCTTGGGGCAAGACGGCCCGGAAGTATTGTTTTAGTTGTATGTTGAGTCCTGCCACTCACAAACCAAAATTTCTTGTGACTCTGGGACTAATGGAATACAAAAGAAGGCATCATTGAAGACTAATACAGAATACCATGTCCTGGTGGTTGGTAGAATGACCAGCAGGGTGTAGGGATCAGGAGCAACTGGAGGTATATCCTCGGTGGCTTCACTGACTGTCCTGACATCCTTTACCAGGTCCCCAGCAGCCCATGGGGCTCTCGTGGTCAGGCCAATCCCAGGATATGGAGCTCTCCTGGGCAGGTACCCCACCCCCAACCCAGCCCACGGGGCTCTCATGGTCAGGCCCCTCCCAGGATACAGAGCTACCCTTGCAGGTACCGTGGCAGGGCTGGGCACACAGGAACCGTGCACATAGCCCTCATTGAAGAGCACCCCCAGCTCACCTGTCACTCAGAGCTGACACAGAGCACCTCAGAGCAGGACTTGAACTAACAAACAGCAGCTCCGACAGGTCTGTGACCCTGGGCATCACTCTGTGTGGCCTCCCTCCACCTGGTCTTCCAGAGACTTCCACTGCACCCAGGGCACCAGGCCTCTGTCTCCAACCACCACCCACCCCTCCTCTCCCTGACTCCTGGGTTCCTCTCATTAGGAGAGGGTTTTCTTGAAGTTGTCTCCCACTCATGGGCCAGATAAAATGATTAGAAAACAAGCCAAAGCTGCAGCCCCTTGTCTATCCTGACTCTCAGGAGCCCACACCTGTTCCTTGGACCTGGCCGGTTCAGCAAGTTCCATTTTCTGCAACTGTGAGCCCCTGAGGGGTGATGATTGGCTGACCTGGGCAGCCTTACCATGCCGGCCAGCCCTCCCCAGGTGTGCCTGGGTTGAGATCAATATAAATACCACTCCAGGCAGCAAAAGCCCCTGCAGCTGTGCCTGACGCCATTTTCTCTGCCCTGTCAGCAGTCTCGGGGCTGGGCTGGTGGGAGGGAGTGAGAGGCCACGGCTTTGTGGGTGGCCCAGTGTGAGTGGGGCTCTGCTGGACTTTCTGCAGCAGTTGCCAGGCTGCCACCTGCTAAAGAAGAGGATGTGTCACCCATACCTGCTGCTGGAATTTCTCCCTGGGCAGAGGTGAGGAAGGAAAAAAGCAGTGGGGGCAGGGACAGGACGGGTATCTCAGGCAGGGAAATGGAAATCTTCCAGAAGAGCACCCAGGGCCAGGACCATCCTGGCTGGCCTGCAGGCACCAAGTCAGCTGGCATGCTGTCACTCGTGTGGCTCCATGGCCCTTCCTCTAGGCTTTCAAGTCCTTGTATATATTCAGGTGTTTTACCTGGGAAGGGCGGGAACAGTTCAGCAGCAACTGGCCTGGGGTTCAGCTCACGTTTACTCACAGATGCCTCGGCACGGTGCCCCAGCTTTGCAATGAGGACGCTTGTTGTGTGGGGGCTGCTGGCTGAATGGGAGACGATTCCCCACCACTGACCAACTTCAGAATTGTTTACAACTGGAGCAAGTGCCCTGATACGGTTTTCTTCTGAGTAACTGGTGGGTTCTGTTTTTTTGTTTCTCTTTTTCGTTTTTGGTTCAAGGTAGATTTTATTCCTCTTTTTTGTATTTACAGATATAAGCATGGAAATAATTTATTCATATAAATACATGTATGTGAAGGGAATAATTGTTTTTTCTGTTTTATTTTTTAAATTTTATTTCTTTTTAATTTTGAATTTTATTTTATATTTTTATACAGCAGGTTCTCATTGGTTATCTATTTTATACATATAAATGTTTACATGCCAATCCCAATCTCTCAACTCCTCCCACCACCACCCCTCCAAGAGCTTTCCCCCCTTGTTGTCCATACGATTGTTGTCTACATCTGTTGCTCTATTTATGCCTTGCAAAACGGTTAATCTGTACAGTTTTTCTAGGTTCCACATATATGCATGAATATACAAGATTTGTTTTTCTCTTTCTGACTTACTTCACTCTGTATGACAGTCTCTAGATCCATCGACGTCTCTACAAATGACCCAATTTCATTCCTTTCATGGCTTAGTAATATTCCATTTTATATATGTACCACATCTTTATGCATTCGTCTGTCTGTGGGCATTTAGGTTGCTTCCATTACCTCGATATTGTAAATAGTGATGCAATGAACATTGCGGTGAATGTCTCTTTTTGATTTATGGTTTTGTCTGGGTATATGTCCAGTCCTGGGATTGCTGTATCATATGGTAATTCTATTATTAGTGTCTTAAGAAACTCCATATTGTTCTCCATAGTGACTGTATCAATTTATATTCCCAACAATAGTGGAAGAGGCTTCCTTTTCTCCACACCCTTTCCAGCATTTGTTGTTTGTAGATTTTCAGATGATGCCCATTCTAACAGGTGTGAGGTGATACCTCATTGTTGAGTCCATTTCATTGAGCAAGGGGTAGGTCTTGTCTATTACGTATTTGGCTTATGGAACGGTATCTGTGCTAATTTCAAACTCTGGTTTTATGCAGCACCCCAACTCACCTTTCCCCTTAAGCAAGCATAAGTTGGTTTTCTAAACTTGAGACCCTGTTCTGTTTTGTAATTCAGTTCATGTGTAGCCAAGTTTACATTCCGTGCATTAGTGATACCTTATGATGTTTCTTTTTCTGTGTGACTTATTTCACTTAGAATCATCATGCCTCAATCCACTCATTATGCTGGTACAGGCCTGGTGACACAGATTTCATTGCTGAGTGGTATTCTGTTGTACATAAGTACCGCAACTTCTTTATCAATTATTTGTTCTCTGGGATATTTAACTTGTACTGTAGAAGAGGCTCCTGTAAACAGAGCCGTTGTAAATTTTGGGGTGGCTGTGTCTTTTTGATTTTAATTTCCCTAAGCTATAGGACCATAAGTGGAAATGCCCTAGACTCTGTTGCTTTGTTTTTCAGATGTATCAGGAAACACCATACACTTCTCCAGAGTGGCTGTTGGCAATGTACATCCCGCCCATCAGCATAACAAGGCTCCTTTTTCCCCATGGCCTGTCTTGCCTTTCTGGATTTTACACTTTTCTCAGATGGCCCTTTAGACCGGGGGGAAGTGACACTTCATAGTAGTTCGGATTTCCATTGCAAGCTTGCTTGGTTTGCCAAAAAGGGCGTATGTGTTTGTTCCTGAATATATTCAGGAACAAACTCATACGCCCTTTGTTGCCAAGTGCATCATTGTCGATGTTCTGCCTCTTTTCCTATGCTTTAAATGCAAATCCAGTCTACCTCCTGAAATCGGTTTCCTGCAATTCTGCCCCGCTTTCAAGTCCTCTTCGCAGCCTTACTTCAATATATTTTTGGACGTTATCTGTCATTTATAACTCTGCAGGTTTGTGAATTACAGGGCCCCTGAGCTCCTTTCTTCAACTCGCTTTCTTGTGAGCTGGCCGCAAACCCGCAAGGCTGCTTCAGGCCCTAATCTGCTTCTGGCAGGGCACGCTGAGCCTTTGGTTAATTCCTCTTCCTGGTGGGAAATGAGTGTTAAATATGCCCGTCCAGACACCTACCTCACTCTCAACCCCTTGGTGATGTGGGTCCTCTGGTTTGTGGCCACTTTTGCTGGGTTCCTCACCTTTCGATGATGTGGCCCCACTAGTGTGAGGACACTCCTGCTTGGTTCTCATCCACGTGGTTATGTGGACCCCCTGGTGAGAGTCTGTTCCTGGCTTTGTTCCTCACCCACCTGTGAGGGAGACCCTCTGCTGATAGGTCACTCCTGCATGGCTGGCACACATTGCCTTGGTGAAGTCAGCCGTGTGGTGGCAGTTGGAGCGTGCTGGGAATCTCTTCCCCCCGGTGATGAGGGCCCTCTTGCATCAGGCCCTGACTGCTGGGCTCACCAAC
Organism: Leucopleurus acutus; assembly: GCF_964270905.1. NCBI lineage: Eukaryota > Metazoa > Chordata > Mammalia > Artiodactyla > Delphinidae > Leucopleurus > Leucopleurus acutus. The sequence continues at coordinate 105,237,511 of NC_139142.1, read as the reverse complement.
TTTTCTTAGTGAGCCCAGTGATGCTTTGGCACTCCTCTTAGGATCCCATCTCCATGGGGATGTGGGCCTTCTGCTCTGAGGTCCCAACGGCTGGGTTGTTCACATTTTCATGATGTGGGCTCTCTGGTGTTAGTTCACAGAAGCCTGGATCCCATAGCCTCTGTGCTCTTGGCCGCCTGCTGGGAGGTTCCAACTGCTGGATTCCTCACTTTTTTAAATTTTTGGGCCCTCTGTTGTGAGGATCCTCCTGCCTGCCTCACTCCCAGCCCCTTCGTGATGTGTGTCGTCTGGTTTGAGGCCACATGTGCTGGGTTCCTCACCTTTCGATGATGTGGGACCAATGGTCTTAGGAGACTCCTGCCTGGTTCACATCCCCTTGGTGATGTGGGCCCTCTGTTGAGAGTCTGATCCTGGCTGGGTTCCTCACCCATCTGTGAGGTAGGCCGTCTGATGTGAGGTCACTCTTGCCTGGCTTGCTCACCTCGCCTTGTGGACATGAGCCCTCTGGTGGCGCTTGGAGCCTGCTGGGAGCCTCCTCTCCTCGGTGATGAGGGCCCTCTGGCATCAGGCCCTAACTGCTGGGCTCCCCACATTTTGTGATGTGTGCCCAGTGGTGCGAGGACACTCCAGCCAGGTTCACATCCCCATTGGGGTGTGGGCCTTCTGCTCTGAGGTCCCAAAGCCTGGGTTGCTCACAGTTTCATGATGTGGGCTCTCTGCTGTTAGTTCACTCCTGCCTGCATCCCATAGCTTCTGTGCTCTGGACCGCCTGCTGGGAGGTTCCAACTGCTGGATTCCTCACCTTTCTTATTCTTTGGGACCTCTGTTTTTAGGCTACTCCTGCCTGCCTCACTCCCATTCCCTT